>NC_053492.1:103311010-103611010 GCF_905171775.1 Rana temporaria
CATAGTCATCTAGGGGCAGGCAAGCACCTGGTGTACAAGTTTACAAAATTAACCTAGGCAGATTTGCTTAACCCTTTCCCAGATTGAGCAGGAAATACTCAGATACAAAAGGTACTTTCAGGTTTGGAGTAACACATGCTATTTCCCATGCATACTCGCAATTCAATGCTTAGTGCCAGAGTATCCGCTCTACTGCCACAAGTGTTGGCACATGGAGGTAAAGAGAATGTGTAAAGGCCTGTAGAAGCTTTGAAATGATCCGAATATTGAACAGAAATCACTGGTCTAGCAGTCGGCAGACTCAGAGCTCAGCAACAGCAGGACAGGTCCTCTCTTCCTCCTCCTTGCACGGCTTCCTCTAGACCAGTCCTGGGGGATGGGTGATGTTGCTCCTGGGGTCAAGAGTCCACTCCACAGTACTCTGTACTGCAGCCAGCAGCGGTGTGCCCAGGCCAGCCACGTCACGTGTTTCCACACTGACACTGTCCAGGCAGGTAAAATATCTAACCGCGGCACGACAACGGGAGTTGAAACACGAAGGCTGGCCACCGTGGGCTACAACTCCCATAAACAGTGGTGGCTGGTGGCCGTCACGTGATGACAATGTCACCTGGGCTAGCCCTAACTTACTCGAGGCTCAGAGACTGAGAGACTGTCAGATTATTAGTGAGTCATTTAAGCGGACACTCGGACAGCCGCGGCGCCGGCTGGCGGCCGTTATTATTCGCCTAATAATATTTGGGTTATACTTAACATGGGGGGGCATACAGTAAAATTGGGGGGTCGTGGCCCCCTCAGACCCCACCCTAGTGACGCCAGTGCTAGCAGTACATGGACTAGAAGCAGAGGGGTTAGGGGAAGGTAAGTACCAGAGGAGGTAAGTACTAAGTAAGTGTCTACTTTTCCTGAGATAAAATTTTAATTTATTAACAGAGAATTTCAAATGTTAATTTTTGCAGAAAAATAATGATTTCACACCAATATAATGTTTTATTTTGTGACATTGCAAAAACTGTCCTAATATAATATATATAATATAATATATTTTAAAACGGCAGATTACATATCAATATCACCACAAGCCAAATCTGACACTCCAGCCCATTTCATATGGCCCTCGTACCTTTTCTGCAACACCCACCTTGTCTCCACCCCACCTTGTCTGCAATTGGCAACAAAGACGTTCAGAACTCCTTCGCCAGACCTTGCACTTCTCTGTGCAGCCGAGGAGAAGCTCATCTCTGCCCCCTCCAATCTCAGCAGTCGGTAGCAGATAGGAAGACAGAACTCCTCCTACAGATCCTGTGCCTCTCTGTGCAGTCATAACACCATCTATTCTCCGCCTCCCCTGGTCCCAGCATTAAGGAGACCCTGGCAGCTGTCTTCAGCCCTCCTCTGGTCCTCCTCCAGACACTTTCTGCTTCTTTGCTCTGCCCTCAGCTTCTTCTCAACAGCACAAGGTAAGGGGCCTTTTAACTTCTGATGGTGGACGGGCTTTGACATCTGCTTATAATTATTATGAGCGTAATACAATTCTGTGCCAGTTGAAAAGGAGGGTGAAACACTGCTGGTATCATCCAAAAGAAACTTTATTGGAGACTGCTCAGACTGAACACCATGACAGAATCATGTCCTGTCTGCACAGTCTCCAATAAGGTTTCTTGTGGATGATGCCAGCAGTGTGTGAGCCTCCTTTTTTAGACTTGCATCATCTGCTACAGGAGTGTAAGAGGGCTCTGTGCCGGTCTTCATCTGCCCTTCACAGCTTAAAGAGGAACTGCAATCTGCTCACATAATCTTGCCATTCTGAAGCTTCCCTCCAACCGCTTTGCATATTATATATATATATACTGTGATTCTGTACTTGCCAAATATGCTGCAGAAATCTCCCCCCACTGAGACTGGCTGCAGCCATTTTAACTGTGGGCAGCTGAAGCTGCTGTCTGTTCACTTCCTGGAATTACACAGACACACACCTCTAGCTCTGCAGCTCTCATTGGCCCTCTTATGACTCCTCCCTCCTCCCTTCCTGGCAAACTCTTACGAGAATGAGAGAGAGAGCTGTGCATGATGTCCTAAGCCTAGGCTAATGACAGACAAGAAACAGGAAGTGGGCTGTATTAGGTATTTACTGGCAGAAAAACAAATGGTTTACTATCCAAAGTTAAAACAACAAGGGCAGAAGATTTAATAGATGGAAAAATGTCTGCTTTACGTCTTAACTTATTACTAAGGTCATGTTCACACTATTGCGAATTGGATGTGGTTCCACCGCATCCAATGCGCAATAGCAGGAGAATGTGACCGGAGTTGGTTCACATATCATCGATGTGACTCCGGTGTGAATTTGCACAGGAGCCCTGTGCGTCTTTTGGTCCATTTAACCACTTAAGCCCCGGACCTTTAGGCAGCTAAATGCCCAGGCCAGGTTTTGCGATTCGGCACTGCGTCGTTTTAACAGACAATTGCGCGGTTGTGCGATGTGGCTCCCAAACAAAATTGGCGTCCATTTTTCCCCACAAATAGAGCTTTCTTTTGGTGGTATTTGATCACCTCTGCGGTTTTTAATTTTTTGCGCTATAAACAAAAATAAAGCGACAATTTTGAAAAAAATTCAATATTTTTTACTTTTTGCTATAGTAAATATCCCCCAAAAACATATATAAAAATGTTTTTTTTCCTCAGTTTAGGCCGATACGTATCCTTCTACCTATTTTTGGTAAAAAAAAATCGTAATAGGCGTTTATCGATTGGTTTGCGCAAAATGTATAGCGTTTACAAAATAGGGGATAGTTTTATTGCATTTTTATTCATTTATTTTTTTTACTACTAATGGCGGCGATCAGCGACTTTTTTCGTGACTGCGACATTATGGCAGACACTTCGGACAATTTTGACACATTTTTGGGACCATTGTCATTTTCACAGCAAAAAATGCATTTAAATTGCATTGTTTATTGTGAAAATGACAGTTGCAGTTTGGGAGTTAACCACAGGGGGCGCTGTAGGAGTTAGTGTTCACCTAGTGTGTGTTTACAACTGTAGGGGGGTGTGGCTGTAGGACTGACGTATCGATCGAGTCTCCCTATAAAAGGGATCACACGATCGATGCAGCCGCCACAGTGAAGCACGGGGAAGCCGTGTTTACATACGGCTCTCCCCGTTCTTCAGCTCTTCAGCTCCGGGGAGCGATCGCGACGGAGCGGCTATAAACGAATAGCCGCGCCGTCGTCCCGGATCGCTCCCCGCGGGAATCCGACCGCCGCATGTAGCGGGGGGGTCCCGATCGGACCCCCCACCTGCTAGAAGGCAAGGACGTACATGTACGCCCATTTGCCTGTACGTGGCATTCTGTGGACGTACATTTACATGCTGCGGTCGGGAAGTGGTTAACCACTTCCCGCCCGGCCTATGGCCGATTTACGTCCGGGAAGTGGTTATGAAATCCTGACAGGACGTTCTAGAACGTCCTGCAGGATTTCATGCCGCGCGCGCCCGTGAGGGCGCGCATCGCGGCGATCGGTGATGCGCGGTGTCAGTCTGACACCCTGCATCTCCGATCTCGGTAAAGAGCCTCCGGCGGAGACTCTTTACCACGTGATCAGCCGTGTCCAATCACGGCTGATCACGATGTAAACAGGAAGAGCCGTTGATGGCTCTTCCTCACTCGCGTCTGACAGTCTGACACCCTGCATCTCCGATCTCGGTAAAGAGCCTCCGGCGGAGACTCTTTACCACGTGATCAGCCGTGTCCAATCACGGCTGATCACGATGTAAACAGGAAGAGCCGTTGATGGCTCTTCTTCACTCGCGTCTGACAGACGCGAGTAGAGGAGAGTCGATCAGCGGCTCTCCTGACAGGGGGGGTTCGCTCTGATTGTTTATCAGCGCAGCCCCCCCTCGGATCGCCACACTGGACCACCAGGGATGCCCACCCTGGAGCACCAGGGTGGGCAAAAAAAAAAAAAAAAGCCAGCAAAAAAAAAAAAAAGCATTAAAAAAAAGAAAAAAGATGCCAGTCAGTGCCCACAAATGGGCACTGACTGGCAACCTGGCAAAAATCAGTGCTGCCACCCCAGTGTCCATCAGCGCCACCCCAGTGTCCATCAGCGCCACCCCAGTGTCCATCAGTGCCACCCCAGTGTCCATCAGTGCCACCCCACAGTGCCCATCCATGCCCAGTGCCCACCTATCAGTGCCCATCTGTGCCACCCATAATTATCCATCAGTGCCGCCCATGAGTGCCCATCTGTGCCGCCTATGAGTGCCCAGTGCCGCCCATGAGTGCCCATCAGTGCCGCTATGTGTGCCCATAAGTGCCGCCTATGTGTGCCCATAAGTGCCGCCTATGTGTGCCCATCAGTGCCGCCTATGTGTGCCCATCAGTGCCGCCTATGTGTGCCCATCAGTGCCGCCTATGAGTGCCCATCAGTGTCGCATACCAGCGCCGCCAATCAGTGCCACCTCATCTGTGCCCGTCAGTACTACCTCATTGATGTCCATCAGTGCCATCTCATCGGTGCCCATTAGTGCCGCCATATCAGTGCCCGTAATTGAAAGAGAAAACTTATTTACAAAAAAATTAACAGAAAAAAATAAAAACGTAATTTTTTTTCCAAATTTTCAGCCTTTTTTTAGTTGTTGCGCAAAAAAAAAAAAATCGCAGAGGTGATCAAATACCACCAAAAGAAAGCTCTATTTGTGGGGAAAAAAGGACGCCAATTTTGTTTGGGTACAGTGTAGCATGACCACGCAATTGCCATTCAAAATGCGACAGTGCTGAAAGCTGAAAATTGGCTTGGGCGGGAAGCTGCGTAAGTGCCTGGTATGGAAGTGGTTAAGGTCCGAATTCAGCCCAAAATTCCACCTGAACTGGTGAACCAGGACGTACTGGACCATTACTGGGAGCCACATCGGCATCCAGTGTGAACCGAGCCTGAAACCAGTAATAATCAAATTCAGAGGCAATTATTTAATATGATAAAGAGTAGATACATTTATATAGTCTTACAGGTACAACCGGCCCCCTTTAAAAGCTAAATGAATGCTTGCAATGAAATAAAGTTTCACACCCTTGCGGTTGATGATATAAGCAAACTGCAGCTTTCTTTGTGTAGATGGCCCTGATATGCTCATAAATACTATAATCAGGCAGCAGTCAAAATATGACCCCGGTATCAATCCTCAATAGTACCTTTATCTCTGATTGCCTGTTTTAAAAATCCTAGCTATGACACGTGACACCTGAAAAGTTCGCGTGAGCTGTGTTCTTACCAAGGGAATTCCCTAGGTGTCTTGTAAATCCTTTACTATTAATACCTGGTGGGAAGATGCGTGGGTGGCATTGGTCACAAATTTTCCAGCCCTTATACATTCCTGTTTTTTTACACTGACAGATTTGATTTCTTGCTTCCTGATATTGTCTGTCTTTACATTTTTAACCCAGACATAAAGACTTTCATATTTTTGAATGGAAAGTATGCTATAAATATAGCCAAAGGGTGACAAAAGACAGGTAACTATACCTGAAAAACAAATAAACTGCTGTACCTTTCAAAATATTTGCAGGGTTGATAGATATAACTTTTAGATACAACCAAAACCTATTTTAAAATCTGCCAAAGGCACCTTGAATTGAGATACAGTAAAACCTTGGATTGCGAGCATAATTTGTTCCGGAAACTTGCTTGTAATCCAAAGCACTCTTATATCAAAGCAAATTTTCCCATAAGAAATAATGATTTGTTCCACAACCATTTATTCATAAGTCCTTCAGTTTATGGTCCATATAAAAAAGATTATAGCAATGTTTTGTGTAACCATAAAATGTCCATCCAAAAATGGCCGCCTCCACAAGGGCATTAGAAGCAAAATCCAGCAGGAGCTACTGAGTATAAAAGAGAAGAGACACCTCTAAGTGAAGCACAGTGTGGAAGGGATAACGTTGATGGCGGTGCGGAGGACGGGCTATGTGGACATCTTTACCCCGGATGCCTGCATACTTAGATGTGCCTCTTTTAATCATCAACCATGTGAGATGCTAAATGTTGTACCTTCATTAAATGGAACCATATTGCTACACTTAGAAGCGCCTCTCTTCTCTTTTATACTCAGTTGTGACATGACACTACTTGTATATCAAGACATTGCTTGTATATCAAGTCAAAATGTATTAAAAAATTTTGCTTGTCATATAAAACGCTCTTAAACCAAGTTACTCTCAAACCAAGGTTTTACTGTACAAAAATAGACAAAATGCATGCCATCGATGTATAGTGTGCATGTGTCACAAACTGAAAAAACTCAAACAAGGAGAGATCCAAGTAAAATATAATATCCAAAATAGCTGCTTATCTGTATGTACAGTTTTAGTTTGAAAAGTCTCTGATCCTCATCAGATTTCAGTCTCCTAAAACTTCACAGATCTACTGGGGAGTAGGGACCAAGGGCGGACTGACCATTCGGGCACTCGGACACTGCCTGAGGGCCCCATGCCATCCATCAGGGTTGCCAGCCTCAGTAAAACTAGGGACAGTATATAAAAATCTGTGTTTTTTTACATCTGTCCCTGAAATGTCCCTTACCGACATCCTTTTGATCTAAAAATCTCAAGATTATAGCTGCCCCGCCTCTCCAGTACCTTTTCAGTGTGTGTATGTGTATATTCTGTGTGTATTTATAATGTGTGTGTATATTGTGTATGTATACTATATGTGTGTGTATACTGTGTATGTATACTGTATGTGTTTATACTGTGTGGCCCCATAATCTATTGCCTGGTGGCCCCATAATCTCTTATTGTCTGGGGGGCCCATAATCTCCTATTGCCTGGGGCCCCCATAATCTCCTATTGCCCGGGGGCCCCCATAATCTCCTATTGCCCGGGGGCCCCCATAATCTCCTTTTGCCCGGGGGCACTCATGCAGCCCGAGACCACAACACTCCCACCACCATGCTTGACTGTAGGCAAGACACACTTGTCTTTGTACTCCTCACCTGGTTGCCGCCACACACGCTTGACACATCTGAACAAATACGTTTATCTTGGTCTCATCAGACCACAGGACATGGTTCAAGTAATCCATGTCGTTAGACTGCCTGTCTTCAGCAAACTGTTTGCAGGCTTTCTTGTGCATCATCTTTAGAAGAACATTTTCACCTAGGGGTGTACTCACTTTTATTGCCAGCAGTTTAGACATTAATGGCTGTGTTGAGTTATTTTGAGGGGGGAACCAAATTTACACTGTTGTACAAGCTGTACAATCACTACTTTACATTGTAGCAAGGTTTCATTTCTTCAGTGCTGTCACATGAAAAGATATAATAAAATGTTTACAAAAATGTGAGGGGTGTACTCACTTTTGTGAGATACTTTATTTATATATTTTATGATATGGGGGCATTTATCCTAGTGGTAGATGTGTTTTAATGAGTCAATGCCAGTTAGTGGTTAAGGGCTTTAGTTTCTCATGTAGGGGGTCCAGTACACACCGGAACCAGTAATAGAAAGTGCTAAGCCACCTGGCTCTCTCATTAGCAGTGCTGCTGCTTAGGCCCTAAACTTTGGCCTTTTGCTTTAGGTTGGTCCTTCAAACTGGCCATTAGTTGCAGACCCTCAGTCCACAACACAATAGGGCTCACTCACTGCTCCCTGCAGTCTCTGTAACTCCAGGTGTCAGCCTGGTCAGTGCACTCACTGGTCCCTGCACCACAAGCCCACTTCTCAGACTCTCAATATGGAATCTCCTGCCACTCCGAGCTCTCAATCCATCATGACTCAAAGACTCGCCTAGTCATATCAGCTTTTTCAGTCTCCCAGACTTGCTCAACTGTCCCAACTTTTCCAGCCTTGTGGGCAAGGAATCACTAGAACATGAAGTACTGTCTCATGAGTAGATCACCTCTTCTCTCTCTCCAAACAGGAGCACACAACTGTTTCCGAGGGAGGCACACCTCCCTCGTGCCTGGAGCCCTATGCTATGGCCCGGCCTTGACACACCAGTACACTCACATCACCTCCCGTACACTCACATTGTCTCCAGTACACTCACACCGCCTCCAGGTCTCCAAGACCTGGACACAAGATTGATGGCTTCAACTCACCCAAGATGCTTTAAAGCCTTCAAGCTTCAGGCTCTGATCTGCAATTACTAAACCTGTGGAAAACCAACTACTCAGTATTCTCCTCAAAGTACAGACACTCTGGAGACCTGCACTAGCACTGTCACTATATACATGTAGTGCTACCCCCGCAGGAGCCGCTGATTTGATGTTGGGATTGGCATATTAAGTTACCTTGGTGTTGTCTAGGGGTGCAGTTGTAGAAACAAGGTAGTGAGCTAATGTCCAGACAGTGAATAAAGTGTTTTCCAATGCTTTATTTCCAGGCCAACATAGCCAACATAATCATCAATTAGGAAAGGACAGGTTGATGAAAAGAGAAAGGGGAACCTTGCGGTATCAGGCCTGGATATGAACAGAGCAGTTCTGCTCTATATAGTACCAATTTTGCGTTTCGTTACCACTCTAGCTGGAGTGGGTGAAGTGCCCCCGGACAGATCCCTCTCAAGAGCCTGGCAGCCGAAATGTCACTTTGGATTCCTGGGAGGAACAGGCCTCTCTCACAGACCTGGCTTTAATCTGTAAATTGCTGGATAACATTTTAAATGTTAAATATTACACCTAAAGGAACACTAAAGGTTTGTTTTTTATTAGATCAATTGATTGCTGTAAGCTAGAGCATTTAAATATCACTTACCTCGTTTTTCCTTTTGACCTCCAAAATACAGTAATCCAGGTTTGAAAATGCCATTTCCTGTCTCTCCTCTTCTTGCTTTCCACCAGCATCTGAGCCGTTTTGCATGGTGGAAAGCAGAATGTGCTCACCCCCTCCCTATGACTACAGCCCTGCGTGAAGATACTCTCTTATCCCTCACAGGCATGGAGGCTAAGCCTAATGGGAACTGTAGTTCCCATTAGGCCGTGATGTAGCAAGAATATAATGTGCACCGCAAACCAGGAAGTCAGTGAGAATAACGATTCAGGAGTGACGGAGGTGAATAAAACAGCTCGATTTCAACAGGTATCAAACTAGTTATAATGCAAAACATTACTATTTACTTTATCAGCTACTGTCAGACTTTAATTTAAGAGGAAAATAGTTTTGTCTTTACAACCCCTTTAAGTTCTCCATTAAATGTGTATATTTCTTGCTCACCTCTACCATATCTTCCAAAATGCCCCCCCACCCCTAAATAATTTAAGGCTTAGTTAAGTCATTATAATAAATATCAATCAATCAATTTCCCTACTAATAAACTGATCAAGTTTATCTTAACAAGCCAAATGGGAAAACATTATTTTAATAATCAAAGCAATTTATGCAATCAAGAAGGAAAACAGACAAAACATCTAGCAATTGTGAAATTCTTTTTCCAATTTATCGATTTGTTCTTTCGTTTTAAGTTAGAGATTCAAATAATTTTATTTTTCACAAAGCTAAGCTACATATTTTGATATGACAATATAAAAAAATTGCAATATTGTCACATAGTCCTATTTTTCACTAACTACTGTCGTATCCTTAGTTTAACCAACCACCACTTAACTTATATACAGTAAACAATCCGAGCAAGGCAATATATTAAGGATACATACACAAGTAAAAAATATCCTCTAGTATAAATCCTCTTCCCCTCCAAACCCCCCTACCACAAATCCTCCTTCCCACAATCCCCCATCCCAGAACAATCCTCTTCCCCCGATCCTCCACATTGCACAAATCCTCTTCCTTCCCAGTTCCGCCTGCCAGCACAAATGATCTCCCTCTTCAAACACAAATTCCCTCTCCCAGAACATATCCCCCATCAATCTTTTAGCAAAACCCCCCAATCCCCCCCCCATCACAAATACTCTTCTCCTCCCAGCACAAATCTTCCTCCACCCCCCCCCCCTCCCATCACAATCATCCTCCGTCCTCATCATCTCAAAACATAGTTACATAGTTAGTCAGGTTGAAAAAAGACACAAGTCCATCAAGTTCAACCACAAGAAATAAAACAATAATATCGTACAATCACATATACCCAATTCTATACCTACAGTTGATCCAGAGGAAGGCAAAAAAAAAAAACAGCAAAGCACGATCCAATTTGCTACAGCAGGGGAAAAAATTCCTTCCTGATCCCCCGAGAGGCAATCGGATATTCCCCAGATCAACTGTACCTATAAATGTTAGTACCCAGTTATATTATGTACATTTAGGAAAGTATCAAGGCCTTTCTTAAAGCACTTTACTGAGCTGGCCAGAACCACCTCTGGAGGGAGTCTATTCCACATTTTCACAGCTCTTACTGTGAAGAAACCTTTCCATATTTGGAGGTGAAATCTCTTTTCCTCTAGACGTAAAGAGTGCCCCCTTGTCCTCAGTGTTGACCGTAAATTGAATAACTCAACACCAAGTTCACTATATGGACCCCTTATATATTTGTACATGTTGATTATATCCCCCCTTATTCTCCTCTTCCCAAGAGTGAATAAATTCAGTTCTTCTAATCTTTCCTCATAGCTGAGCTCCTCCATGCCTCTTATCAGTTTGGTTGCTCTCCATCCCCTCAATACCCTGTCCTCAAC
The DNA here is from genome assembly GCF_905171775.1 of Rana temporaria. Classification (NCBI taxonomy): domain Eukaryota; kingdom Metazoa; phylum Chordata; class Amphibia; order Anura; family Ranidae; genus Rana; species Rana temporaria. The sequence goes on from NC_053492.1 coordinate 103,321,643, forward strand.
ACAAATCCTCTTCCTCTCCACACCCCCTTCCATTAGCCAATTTCCCCTCCCAACATAAATCCTCTCTCTCCCCAAATTCCTCCTCACAGCACAAACTTTCTCTCCTCTCAGCACAATCCCCCTCCCAGCACAAATCTTTCTTCCCCCAAATTCCCCCTCCCAGTACAACACCCCCCCCACAAAAAAAACTCCTCTTAGCAAAAATCACCTCCCTCTTCTTGAACAAATAACCCCCCACCCCCTTCTAGCACAACCCCCAAAATCTCTTCAGCATGAATCCTCTCCATTCTGCCAGCATAAATTCTCCCAACACAAATCCCTTCCCTCCTTCTAGCACAAATCTGCCCCCTTTTGTACAGTTCCCCTCCCACTTTGTCCTCAGCACATACAGTGCCTTGAAAACGTATTCATACCCCTTGAAATTTTCCACATTTTGGGCCAGATTCACATAGAATCCGCGGCGGCGTAGCGTAAACCATTTACACTACGCCGCCGCAACTTACTGGAGCAAGTGCCGTATTCTCAAAGCACTTGCTCCGTAATTTGCGGCGGCGTAGTGTAAATGGCCCGGCGTAAGGCCGCGTAATTCAAAGGGGGCGGCGTGTATTTAAATTAAGCGCGCCCCCGTGCCGATCGAACTGCGCATGCGCCGGCCGTAAAAATAGCCCAGTGCGCATGCTCCAACTCACGTCGGAAAACGTCAATGAAGCCGACGTGAGCGTCATTTCCGCAAATCCCTATTCGCGAACGACTTAGGAAAACTACGTAAAAAATTCAAATTTCGTCGCGGGAACGACAGCCATACTTAACATTGGCTGCGCCTCATAGAAGCAGGGGTAACTATACGCAGGGAAAACCCTTACGTAAACGGCATAAAGTGACTGCGTCGGGCCCGCATACATTCGTGAATTGGCGTATCTCGCTGATTTACATATTCTCGCCGTAAATCAGCGAGAACGCCCCCAGCGGCCATTTTAAAATTGCAGTTAAGATCCGACGGTGTAACACAGTTACACCTGTCGGATCTTAGGCATATCTATGCGTAACTGATTCTATGAATCAGTCACATAGATACGACCAACGCAACTCTGAGATACGATAGTGTATCAGGAGATACACCGTCGTATCTCTATGTGAATCTGGCCCAATGTCATGTTACAACCAAAAACGTGAATGTATTTTATTGGGATTTTTTGTGATAGACCAACACAAAGTTGCAGACAATTGTGAAGTGGAAGGAAAATTATAAATGGCTTTCATTTTTGTTTTTTTACAAATAAATATCTGAAAAGTGTGGTGTGCATTTGTTTTCAACCACCTTTACTCTGATACCCCAAACTAAAATCTAGTGGAGCAAATTGCCTTCAGAAGTCACCTAATTTGTAAATAGAGTCCACCTGTGTGTAATTTAATCTCAGTATAAATACAGCTGTTCTGTGAAGCCCTCAGAGGTTTGTTAGAGAACCTTAGTGAACAAACAGCATCATGAAAGCCAAGGAACACACCAGACAGGTCAGGGATAAAGTTGTGGAGAAGTTTAAAGCAGGGGTTAGGTTATAAATAAATATCCCAAGCTTTGAACATCTCACAGAGCACTGTTCAATTTATCATCCAAAAATGGAAAGAGTATGGCACAACTGCAAACCTACCAAGACATGGCCGTCCACCTAAACTGACAGGCCGGGCAAGGAGAGCATTAGTCAGAGAAGCAACCAATTGGCCCATGGTAACTCTGGATGAGCTGCAGAGATCCGCAGCTCAGGTGGGAGAATCTATCCACAGGACAACTATTAGTTGTGCACTTCACAAATCTGTCCTTTATGGAAAAGTGGCAAGAAGAAAGCCACTGTTGAAAGAAAACCATAAGAAGACCCTTTGCAGTTTGCGAGAAACCATGTGGGGAACACAGCAAACATGTGGAAGAAGGTGCTCTGGTCAGATGAGACCAAAATGTAACTTTTTGGCCTAAAAGCAAAATGCTATGTATGGTAGAAAACTAACACTGCACATCACACTGAACACACCATCCTCACCGTGAAACATGGTGGTGGCAGCATTATATTTTGGGGATGCTTTTCTTCAGCAGGGAGAGGGAAGCTGGTCAGAGTTGATAGGGAGATGAGTGGAACCAAATACAGGGCAATCCTGGAAGAAAATCTGTTAAAACCTGCAAAAGACTTGAGACTGGGGCGGAGATTCACTTTGCAGCAGGACAATGACCCTAAACATACAGCCAGATCTACAATGGAATGGTTTGGATCAAAGCATATAGAATGGCCTAGTTAAAGTCCAGACCTAAATCAAATTGAGAATCGGTGGCAAGACTTGAAAATTGCTGTTCAGACGCTCTTCATCCAATCTGACAGAGCTTGAGCGATTTTGCAAAGAAGAATGGGCAAAAATGTCCCTCTCTAGATGTGAAAAGCTGGTAGAGACATCCCCAAAAAGACTTGCAGCTGTAATTGCAGCAAAAGGTGGTTCTACAAATTATTGACTCAGGGGGGCTGAATACAAATGAACGCCACACTTTTCACATATTTATTTGTAAAAAAAAAAAAAAATCATTTATCATTTTCCTTCCACTTCATAATTATGTGCCACTTTGTGTTGGTCTATCTTATGTTTTTGGTTGTAACATGACAAAATGTGGAAAATGTCAAGGGGTGTGAATACTTTTTCAAGGCACTATATCCTCTTATCCCCCTTTTCCTCCCCAAATCACTCTTTCCATCACAAATCTTTGTTACCTGGCCCCCTCCACCCCAGGTCACCTGGCCCCCCTCCATCCCAGACAGACTGTAATCCCTCCTGTGAAATTCTCCATTACAGACCTCAGATCAGTGAAGCTCAATCCAGGGGGGTGTCCCTCTCCCAGGCTCCTTCTCCTGCTGTGCACGATACACATCAGAGCAAAGAAGCTCTCTACTCTGATGTGTATCATTATAACAGGCAGCTGGTGGGGAGACATAACAGCTACCAAAGAGTGGGTGATCGTGGTGTCTGGGACCAAGGGCAAGGGAGATGTAGGACAGGTGCCTGCCACTAGCACACCTGAAAGGTAAATTAGTGGGGCCAAGTTCTGGAATTTATTCCAACAATTGGCTCCGGGACACCAGTCTGGATCTGTGGGACGTCCGGATTTTGTTGAAATTCCTAAAGGGTCCAGTGGAATCTGTGATAGTTGGAAGGTGAAATATATGTTATCTATGTATTTAGCTTTTTGCCTGGAGATCAATTTCAGATAAAAATCTAATATGCTATTTTTTTTACTAAGTATATTATAATTATTATTATAATTATTTTTATGTCATAATATCATATTATTAATGTTAATATATTATTACAGTATTTTAGTATATGTGTGCTTGGGTGATTGTGTTAGGTAGTTTAGATTATATAAGTAATCACATCTGGTAGAGGAATTCATGCAAAGTGCTCTATAAATTAGGATAGACTTCAGAAGTTCTATATACAATAAGAGAACACATGAAGAAAATGGTTCTGAATACAAAAGCCACTTAGTAACAGACAAAACTTCTATTTCATGATCATTTTGGTAAAGGCAAAGCCAAGGACTGAACAACATCATATTTGTAATGTGAACATGAGTAGGGTGAATTCCAGATGTCATCATCATGGAAATTGGATTACTTCAGTGCACTAATTATTAACTTCATTCTGGTTCAATCCTTGTAGTATTACCTGGGAGTAAATGAGATAACAAACAGTTAAAGACTAAAAAAACAAGATTAACATAGGGGCTATTGGAGCTGCAGCTCCAGGCCCCTTTCTCAAGATAGGCCCATTTGCTGACCCCCGCAAAAAAAGATCGACTTTGAGGGTTGTAGCTCGGTGACCAGGGGTGATAGGTAGTTGAAGGCATACCCCACCACTGGTTAAAATATAGGGCTGCTATCATTTATGGTTCCAGAGATACGGGGCTGCTTACGCAGCCTGTCAGAAGCTACATACAGAGCGACCAGTACAAATACAAGCTGACACACTCTGCAGCAGAATGAGAGGATGAGCTCACAGTGCTTATAATAATTATCTGTTTATTACTTATGGTAATTAACCCCTTGCCACACAGGCCAATTCTGACACTTCTCTTCTACATGTAAAAATCATAATTTTTTTCTGCTAAAAAAATTCTCAGAACCCTTATATATATTGTTTTAGCAGAGACCATATGGAATAAAATGGTGGTCTTTGCAACTTTTTATGCTACACAGTATTTGTGCAGCAATTTTTTAAACTTTTTCTGGGAAAGAAACTGTTTCATTCATAAAAAAAAACACTAAAGTTAGCACGATTTTTTTTGTACACTAAGCGATGCTTTACATTTTTTTACAGGTTACATGTTTAGAGTTACAGAGGAGGTCTAGTGCTAGAATTATTGCTCTTACTCTAACGATCATGGCGTTTGTAACCTGTGTGTATCTGGCTCTGATACTAGTCAGTGCCTACCCAGCCAGTGACTACTATCTCTCCCCAGCCTGTCCCCACACACCCTCTCACCTGCTGACCTGTGGATGGGGGAATCACTCCAGCAGTGTCATTGTGTTTTGCCTGTGAATATAATGATCAGTGTTGCTAACTATAGCTGGCAGCACTGATTGTTTTGGGAAAAACCGGACAGGCTGGTTGTACTCAAGTCAGATAATAGATTGACTTGTGTAAAACCAGCTAGCCCATACATAGATCGACTATAGCTGGTCTCTGCTCAATTGGCGTAATTTCAATCCATGTATGGATTAACCAATATGCAGTCCCTAAACATCCTTCAACAAACCTTTACATTTTTCCTTCCCAGATTCCTTCATCCTCCTCACCTGTACATAGTGCCCACTGTCGTACCCTCCACACTTCTCTCCTGTACATACTGCTCACTGTCATACTCTCCACACTTCTCTCCTATACATAGCACCCGCTGTCATACCCTCCACACTCCTCTCATGTACATAGCGCCCACTGTCGTACACTTCTCTCCTGTACATAGTGCCCACTGTCGTACCCTCCACACTCCTCTCCTGTACATACTGCTCACTGTCATACCCTCCACACTCCTCTCCTATACATAGTGCCCACTGTCATACCCTCCACACTTCTCTCCTATACATAGTACCCACCGTCATACCCTCCACAATCCTCTCCTGTACATACAGCTTACTATCCTACTCTCCACATTCCTCTCCTATACATAGTGCCCACTGTCATACCCTCCACACTCCTCTCCTATACATAGTGGCCACTGTCAGACCCTTCACAGTCCTCTTCTGTACATACTGCCCACTGTCATATCCTCCCCACTCTTCTTTTGTACATACTGCTTACCCTCCACACACATCTCATGTACATACTGCTCAGTATCATATTGTCCACACTACTCTCTTGTACATATTGCCCACTGTCATACCCTCCACACTCCTCTCCTGTACATACTGCCCCATCATACCCTCCACACTCATCTCATGTACATACTGCTCAGTATCATATTGTCCACACTCCTCTCCTGTACACATTGCTAGACATGTGCGTTTCCGTTCGTAACTAATGGATTTTCTTACAAATTTGTTAGTATTCGTACATTCGGAGAATTCGAACATCTGAATATCTGAAAGTCCTAAAATAAGAAAATTACCAATAAGCAAAATAACGAACAAGCGAAAATACGTACCTACGATTGGACAAACTTACTAAAATACGAAACATCGAAACAGCAAAAGAACGAAAATTACATCTATAACGAGCAATTTACATTCCGTATTTTAAATCATTTGTCTGTTCGTAGTTTCGTATATTTGTATTTTTATTCGTATGTTCGTATTTTCATTTGTGTGTTTTGTAAATCCGTTTCTTTGTCTGTTCGTAAATTTGTGTACTCAAATCGTTGTTTCGAATGGGCACTGGGCAGTGTAGTTAGTGAGTGATGTATCGTACTTAATATCTTAGCCAATCAGCTTATCTCTTTTGTGCTCTTACCCACAAAAACAGTTCTTTAAAATTATACTGAATATTCTCAATGTTACCAGCTCTAGAATGGGCACACTTTTGTTAGTTCAACTAAAGGAAATCTCATTCCTCATATTTGTTCTGCCCTATTATTAGTACTCATTTAATTTTGTGATTACTACTGTGATGTATAGAGGATTATAGGGGATCTCAGCTACTCTAAATATAGCACTTGTAAAAAAAAGTGTCCCTGAATTTTTTTTTTTAATATTGCCAACTATGCACTGCCCAAGGGCCACCGGGTCAGTAGGGGGCCCCATGAGAGGCTCCTGGGGTCCTGAAAAATGAAAACGGTAGTAAACTTTGCTAACATTACTACTTTTTAGAGGCCCTGAGGCCATAATGTACTAGTATGCAGAGCATAATAGGGTACACTTACCTGTCAGACTGAGCCCTCCAGTGCTGCGCTGTGATCAATCCGGCGGGGCCCAGGAGTTTCCATCTTTACCGGTCTTCCTTCTGGGTCATGTGCCTTCGGTCACTTGCCTTGGCTGGGCTGCATTGATGTCATTCCCACGCATGCTCATGCGCATCCTATCTCTCTCATCCCCACTTTCTCTCTCATCCTCCCTCCCTCACCTCCATCTCTCTCTTTAATTAAATTTTTTATAACAAAATGTATTTATTTATTACTTTATTATTTATAAAAGGCCCCACCAAAATCCTCAGCACCAGGCCCCTGATGTTCTTAATCTGGCCCTGATTCAGTGTGATTCACTCCTTGGACAGTGTACAATGTAAACAGAACTAAACCGCAAAACAAACTGAAAGTAAAAATATAACATAGGGTCATATTAAGGGTGATATTTAAAAAGTGAGTACCAGTGGAGTGTCACCTTGGGAATTCCAAAGTGTCACAATTACTGGATTACATCAGTGCTTTAATTATTGTGATAAAAAAGGAACAATAATAATCTAGCATTGCTCTTATGACAACAGTACACTGCTGCCAAAAATACACTTAATTGCATTTGCTACTCACAAAAGCATTACAAATATTGTACTGTCACTCCTTGTCGTCATTTGATTGTTTTTTTTTACAATCAAAACATTTTGAGTTCAGGTAATATCACGCAGTTTAACCACTTAATCACCGCCTCATAGCCGAATTACGGCTACAAGGCGGTTTCTTAACTCTGGGAGGATGTCCATGGACATCCTCCCCGAGAATCGTTCCCGCGTGCCCGAGCGCGTGCGCACACGCGATCATCGGTGCTCGCCGGGTCCATGGGACCCGCAGCAACAAGGATCGCGGTAAAGGGCCAATGAAAGCGGCTCTTTACCACGTGATCACGCCGTCCAATGATGGCGCGATCACAAATGTAAACAAACATTACACATGGGTGATTTTCAGGTCATCTCTATCCTCTCCTCACACCGATGCAGCGTGAGAGAAGAGGAGAGAGATAAGAGACAAACGTAAGTGCTTTTGAGTGCCAAGCAGTGCCCAGCAGTGCCTAATAGTGCCCCATTTGTCACATCTCTGCCCCACCAGTGCCCCATCTGTGCCCCACCAGTGCCATCTGTGCCACACCAGTGCACACCAGTGCCCATCAGTGCCGCCTGTGCCCATCAGTGCCACGTGTGCCCATCAGTGCCACCTGTGCACACCAGTGCTCATCTGCACCACATCAGTGCCGACTGTGCCCCACCAGTGCCATCTGTGCCCCACCAGTGCCGCCTGTGCCCACCATAGCCACACCAGTGCACACCAGTGCCACCTGTGCCCACCAGTTCCACCTGTGCCCACCAGTGCCACCTGTGCCCACCAAAGATATGTAGCAGTATACATTTTAGGCCAAATTTATGAAGAAAATTTTATTTTTTGCTAAATTTTATAATAGAAATGAAGAAAAATTCTTTGTTTTACAACATTTTCGTTCTTTTTTCATTTATAGCGAAAAAAATAAAAACCGCAGAGGTGATCAAATACCACCAAAAGAAAGCTCTATTTGTGGGGAAAAAAGGACAAAGATTGATTTAATTAATTAATTAATTAATTTGGTTACAGTGTTGTATGACTGAGTTATTGTCATTCAGAATGTGAGAGCACCGAAAGCTGAAAATTGGTCTGGTTATTAAGTGGGTTTAAGTGCCCAGTGGTCAAGTGGTTAACTGGATTTACTGTGGACATGTTATTTTTTAGATTTTTTAAGTATTTTATGTAGTCAGTTCACAAAGATGACCACACAGGTTATCACTGTAGATAACATTAGCTTCTGATGAGTTCTATGAATTTTAACCACTTGAGCTTTGGAAAGTTTCACCCCCTTCATGGCCATTGTTTGCTATTCAGCACTGTGCTATTTTAAAGCGGTGTTCCAGATAATTATTATTTTTTTTTTTAAAGTCAGCAGCTACAAACACTGTATATGCTGACTTTTAATGACACTTACCTGTCCAGGGAGCCCGCGATGTCGGCCCCCCCAAAGCCGATCTGTCCATCCGATCGGGTACCGGCGTCGCCATTCCTACTCGCGCCGTGCTTTGTGAATGGCCGGCTGTCTTCAGGGGGACACACAGGTCCCAGAAGACAGGGGGGCTCGTCGCAGAAGAGGAGAAGAGGCTGCGGCCCGGCTGGATCGGAAGTACACTCGGTATTTCCAAAAAGATAAGAAAGAAAAAAAAATGAATATCCAAAAACTAGGTGCTGAGAGGTGGTCTTTTGTTTAAGACCACCTCTCAAAAATGGGTAGAGCTTTAACTGGCAATTGTGCAGTTATGCAACACTGTAATTAAATTTATATAATCTTTTTTTCACACAAAAATAGCTTTCTTATGGTGGTATTTGGGCACCAGTGACTTTTTTATTTGTATAAATGAAAAAAGACCCAGAATTGTGTGGGGAAAAAAAATATATATTTTCTACTTTCTGTTATAAAACATATCCAATAAAATCCAATTTCTTCATAATTTTTTTTTTTTAAAGTTGTTTTTATTAAAGTATTTCTCATAATACAAAAGAAAAAAGAACAAACAAGACAAAGTACATATAGCTCTATTGCGTACAATACACACAGCGAAATATCAGGCATAATAAACGACTGCGACGTGTACATAATAACAGAAAATAGGTTAGGGTGAGGGTGCATCAAATCTCATTCTAGTTATAGCCCCGGTGGGCTCATAAAGCAGCTCAGCCGATACCACTCACAGGGACCAGTTCACATGACAGCTTCTCTAAGCATTCTATTTCAACCAGCAGTCTCAGACTCCGCCAGCCAAGCACGTCAAACCTTGTCGTACTTCAGCGGGCAGCCACGATTGACATATGTGTCTCTGTACAGGGGAAGGCTGGTGTTCACCAGGCGCTTCCACTGCACCAGAGAGGGGGGTGTGGGTTTCTTCCAGTGCATAGCAATATTTTTACGTGCATAGAAAAGCAACAGGCTGATCAAAATGCGTTTTGTGGAGTTCGGGACAATGTTCGCAATTATTCCCAAGAGACACACCTCCATCACCAATGGCAACTGGATCACTGCAACTTTATTAATCATGTCCAGCACCGACTCCCAGTACTGTTTCACCTCAGGGCACCGCCAGAAGATGTGGGAGAAGTCGCCAGGGGAGGCGCCACACCTCCAACACTCCGGGGAATGTGCGAGGTTCATCTTGTGAAGCCTGTGCGGGGTAAAGTATGCTCTGTGGACAATCTTATATTGCACCAACCTGTCTTGAATAGAGACAAGTGAGCGAAAAAGGAGATCCCATACATCATCACAGTCGTCCGCGTCTAATGTAGGGATGTCACCCTGCCATCTGGATCGCAGCCCGTCAAGGGGGGGAAGAGACACAAAGAGTAGGTATGAGTACAAATGCGAGGTGGGTTTTACTTCACAATTAAACCTGTGTTTTCTCCAACTCCGACTGGGCCACGATGCAAGACGACAGCGGGAACTGTGCTGTGAAAGCATGCGACAGCTGGTGGTACCTAAAAAGATAATGGTGGGGCAAGTTAAATGTGGAAGAGAGCTCAGCAAAGGGTATCAATGTGTTCTGTGAAACAATGTGCGAGACAAGTTTTATGCCATACTTCGACCATGCGAAGAGGTCCAAAAGTTTATAGAAGTGGGAAAGGCTAGGATTGATTCAAATTGGGGCATTGGGGGAAATTTCAGAGGGTTTACACTTTTCAATGGCCAGACCAGTTCCCCAGCCCGCAGGGTGGTAAGCATGGAGGGGGTCAAGGGGTATGGAGCGGAAAAGAAAGAGCTGGAGGGCCTCCAGCGAGCCGACCACTGAAGCCTCCAGCGCAGTGGATGCGTTCATCACATCCGACCGCAACCACCAAGCCGCAGTCACCAACTGTGTGGCCAGGTAGTATTTATAGCAGTCCGGAAATGCCATGCCACCCTGCGTCCGCAGCCTCATTAGTGTTGTCAGCCGGTACCTGGGCGGGGAGGGGCCCCAAATGAAAGAGGAGAAAATCTGGTTCAACTTTCGAAAGAAGGACTTGGGCACCCACTGCGGGGAATGGCGGAAGAGGTAAGTAAGCTTAGGGACAATCTTCATCTTAATAAGATTTACCCTTCCCCAAACAGACAGAGGGAGATTACTCCATGCTTTAAGCCTGGATTGGGCCTCTAGCAGCACCGGGGACAGATTCAGCTAAATAAAATCAGAAGCCGAGGCAGAGAAGCACACTCCTAAATATTTAAAAGAGCTGACCCAGCAAAGGGGGCTGTCAGGCGGGGAGGTGGACCTGGCCGCTTGGTCAATCGGAAAGAGCAGGGACTTGGACCAATTCACCTTGAGTCCTGTGACCGAGGCAAACGTGTCAAGAACAGTCAGCGCACCCCGCAGCAAGGGACCCGCGTCATTAAAGCGGAGGTTCACCGGTAAAATGCTGTTTTTACCCTTAGATGGATGCTCATTTAGTCTAGGGGAATCGGCTAGTTGTTTTAAAATCCGAGCATTACTTACCGTTGTAGAGGGCGATCTTCTCCGCCACTTCCGGGTATGGGCTGCGGGACTGGGCGTTCCTTAATGATTGACAGTCTTCCGACAGGCTTCCGAAAGGCTTCCGACGGTCGCATCCATCGCGTCACGATTTTCCGAAAGTAGCCGAACCTCGGTGCGCAGGCGCAGTATAGAGCCGCACCGACGTTCGGCTTCTTTCTGCTACTGGTGACGCGATGGATGCGACCGTCGGAAGCCTGTCGGAAGACTGTCAATCAAGAAGGAACGCCCAGTCCCGAAGACCCATACCCGGAAGTGGCGGAGAAGATCGCCCTCTACAACGGTAAGTAATGCTCGGATTTTAAAACAACTGGCCGATTCCCATAGACTAAATGAGCATCCATCTAAGGGTTAAAGAGCAAAAAACAGCATTTATGGGTGAACTCCCGCTTTAAGGAAAAGTAACATGTCATCTGCATACAGGGCCACCCTCTCCTCCAGCAAGCCCACCCGGAGACCCTTAATATGCGGTGAGGTGCAGAGAGCTTCCGCCATCGGTTCAATGGCAAGGGCAAATAGGGCCGGAGAAAAAGGGCAACCCTGCCTAGTTCCCCTGAAGAGCCTGAAGGGGACGGATAGTCCACCACCCAGGCGCACCGAGGAAGTGGGCGTCTTATATATCACCTGAAGTCACTTGATAAAAAGTAGGGGGAAGCCCATCCTGCGCAAAGTTTCCCACAGGAAGGGCCACTCCACCGTGTCGAAGGCCTTTTCGACGTCCAACAAAGCCACAGCTCGCGTTCCCACGTTAATGTGTTGAGTGTGAATGTTGGTGAAAAGCCTCCTGAGGTTAACATCCGTAGACCTCCGGGGCATGAAACCCGTCTGGTCCAGATCTGTCACTGAGGGCAACATGGGATATAACCGTAGGGCGAGAAGTTTAGTCAGTATTTTAAAGTCTGTATTCAGAAGTGCAATGGGTCGGTACGAAGCGCAGGAAGTGGGGTCCTTAGGAGGTTTGTATATCAGTGTCAAGTAGGCATGGTACATGGATGCAGGTAGACTGCCATCCGCCAAACATGTGGTATATAGCTGTGCCAACAGGGGGGCCAGGAGGCCCACATGTGCTCTGTAGAAGTCTAGTGGAAGCCCATCCGGCCCAGGCGATTTGCCCGGCGGAAAGGAATGGATGGCTTTCTGTACCTCCAGGGTCGTAAATGGTTGTACCACGGCATCCCTCTCCTGATCGGAGAGCCAGCCGAGCACCAACGGATCCAGCAACTCAGGCCGGAAATTCGCGGGCAGGCCAGAAGATTATAGAGTCTTGTAAAAGTCGTTAAAGGTCTGTAAGATGTCCGGGGGGGAGGACACAGTCCCACCCCCAGGGGTCTGCAGGATCGATATCGTTGTGAGGGGTTGGTCGTGCTGGGCCATCATTGCCAGCAAACGGCCGTTGCGGTCTCCTTGCTCAAAGGCCTTTTGTTTACCCTTATAGATGTCCAAGCGTGTAGCCTCAGCTAAGTGCAAATGTAAATCCCGCTGAGCCGCCATCAGCAGATCAAAATGATCTGAAGTGGGGTCCGAGTTGTATGTGTCAGTGCGGTCAGTAACTAATCGTTCCAACTCCCGAGTCAGAGCTGAGTGTTGCCTTTTGACACCAGCGATGGAAGAAATGTATTGCCCTCTGGTGTATGCCTTAAAGGTATCCCAGACAATGTCAGGGGAGGATAAACCCGCATTCTGCTCCCAAAATTCAGTCAACAAGGGGGGTAAGACATCTGCTATATCTGGATGGGTGACCCACTGCGCGCCCAACCTCCAGGGCGCCGCACTGCGCGATGCCGGCGAGCAGAGCACCACCACTAAAGGGCTATGGTCCGACAAACCACTAGGGAGATAGTCCGCCTCCAACACATCCGCTAACAGTGCGGGGTTGGAGAAGGCCAAATCTATCCGAGATGCGGTCTTGTATGAAGCCGAAAAGCACGAGTAGGCCCTCACATCAGGGTGCTTCCACCTCCAGACCTCCTCCAGACCCACCGCCTGAGCCCAGGCTGGCAGGTCCATACATCGATGCTTGGGCGGCGCAGGTCTGTCCAGGTCATGGGACAGAATGGCATTAAAATCACCCATTACCAAGACCTTCCCTGGACAGAATGGCGCGGTCTTTTCAATCACATCATATAACAGAGCAGATGAAAACAGAGGGGGGATGTACAGGTTAACAATGATATACCTCTGCGCCCAGAGCGTGAAGACCAGTATCACATATTTACCAAGGGGGTCTGTGCGGACCTCCTCAATCACACATGGAAATTTTTTGTGAATAAGGATCGATACATCCCTAGCATATGTAGAATATGTGGCATGTATCGCACGCTGTATCCAGGGTTTCTTGAGAGTCAGGATCTTGCTGCCCATGAGATGAGTCTCCTGGAGTAGAATGAGCTGGGGCGAATGAGATTTTAGGTACTGAAAGAGGAGGGTAAGTTTAAACTTAGAATTAAGACCTCTGACATTCCAGGAAAGAATGGTAAAGGAGTCAGGTGAGCGGTCAGCCATCCGGTAGGGGGGGCAAGAAAAAAAACAGATAACTATGAAGGTACACCCTGGGACACCCCAGGAGCAGCAAGACCTCGAGCACATTGCATTGCATACTGACAGCACTTGAGCATAGTACATTTAGAGAACAGAAAAAAACATTAAACATAAAAAACATAACCAACACAAAAATAATCAAACTTCCCAGGCACAGGGTGCCTATCCTATTATGTCCCACCATCCCTCCAACAACGGTTAGGGGGGTGGGAATAGTTTCTCTCCCCAACAACATACAAAACACAGTGTAAATGAGCCCCTAAACTGGGGGCCCTACACGGCAGGAGCCAGGTCGCCCGCTTTAGCAGCCAGACGATGTTATATAGCAAAAGACCTAGCGGTCAGTGTCCGGGATCCAGGAAAAACAAAAAAGAGGGACACACCAAAAAGAAGGGAAAAAATAAGAAAAAACAGGGGGGGGGGTAGCAGTCCTGGAATGCTACTGCGTCCGTGAACCAAGGTAGTGCGCGTCTTGGATAGTGCACTGAGCAGCAGTTCTCCTTATGACAGTGTCTGGGCAGATTCCCCAGCAGGAACAGATCAAAGTGGTGGAAGTAAAAAAGGGGTAAAAAAAAGGGGGGGTTAAACGGATCTCAGCCTCCAGGCCAGAGACGACTCCTCAAGGATGTGTCAGCCACTTCACACCAGTCAGTAACAGGAAGGGAGGGTGAAGGCAACAGCGGCCATATTGAAAAGGCAGGCAAAAGTGACAAAAAATAAAAGAAAAACATTTTTTAAAAGGAAAAAAGAAAAGCAAATAAGGACAAATTGCTGTAGCAAAGGGGCCACATCAGGGATGCCAGGAGGGAACAAGTGGCAGAAACAACGTAGGGGGTGGTGATCGGTATATCAAACAGAGATACTTGCTGCGAGGTGAAGTCTATCAGCGACCTTCCAGCCATGACATAACCGCCTCCGGGTCCATGAAGAAGCACGTGCGGTCCCCATCGATCACCCGCAGTTTGCTGGGATAGAAAAGACTGAACTTGAGGCCTTGGTCCCTCAGGCGCCTCCGTACCTCAGTAAAGGAACGGCATCGATGTTGTACCTCTGGGGAGTAGTCAGGAAACAGCATGATCTTGGCCCCGTTGTAGAGCAGGTCCCGCTTCTCTCTGGCAGCTACCAGGATCCGATCTCTATCCCTGTAGTTAAGCAGGCGAAGCAGGAAAGGCAGAGGAGGGGCTCCTGGAATTGGAGGCTTGGGGGGGACCCTGTGGGCCCTTTCCACCACACATGTAGGCGGCATGGCAGGCAGGTCCAGGAGGGAGACCAGGAAGGCTTCTGTGAATTCTGCAGGCCTGAGGCCCTCTGCCTTTTCAGGGAGGCCCAGGACCCTAATGTTGTTCCTCCTGAGCCTATTCTCCGTGTCTATAGATTTCTCTTGCAGGGCTTTAACCTGGAGCTGTAAGGCATGTAGGTCCCTGGAGTCGGTCCTGGTGGAGTCCTCCAGCTGCGAGATGTGGCCCTCTGCCTCAGTGACTCGGGCCCTAAATTTGTCCATGTCATGCCGGATTAGGCTGACATCCGCTACGAGATGGTCTATCTTGAACATCACTGAATCCCGACCCTCCTTGATGGCCGCCAGGAGCTCCGCGTGTGAGGCGGCCTGGGATGCCGATGGATTAGGAGAGGCTGGGGAGCTAGCTGACATCTCCTTTGCGGGGAGACTCGTGGGCAAAATGGCCGCCGCGGACCGGTCTCCGGCCACCGAGGACGAATGGAGCTTACCCAGAGACAGCGGAGGAGGCCTTGGGGTGCCGGGTGCCTTCTTCCACCCCAGGGTGTCAAGCAGGCGGTTGCTGAAAGGAGGAATCTGCGCTGGAAATCAAGCCAGGATGAAGGTAGGAGCGGAGCTCAGCCAGCACACGTCTGCTCTCCTTCACATCTCAGCCACGCCCCCAATTTCTTCATAAATTTAGGCCAATGTATTCTTCTACATGTCCTTGGGTTTTGTCACAATTTTTGGGAAATTGAAGAAATTAAATACAAATTGTTCTCTTTTCACTTTTTTTTTTTAAATACTCTCACCAGTACAGCATTATAATATGAATGGTGTGGTGGTTATCAGTAATACTGACTGGTGACAGTATGGAACAAAATAAATAAATAAAAGTATTACATTTTGAAAACATATAATTTCTTTCTTTTTATATATATATATATATATATATATATATATTGTACATCCTGTAACCAGAGTAGCTCAGTATCATCATAGTGACACTGTACTACTCTGGGGGCAGTGATCTGGTATTTTTTGTTTTTACACTGTTGTTGCGTATCTACTTCACCTCCAGAAGGTTTACCACTTTCCTTTTTTGAGCAGCCAAACTTTTGTGATATGGCACTGCGTTACTTTAACTGACAATTGCGCAGTCATGTGACATTGTACCCCAAAAAAATGTATGTCCTTTTTTTCCCTCACAAATAGAGCTTTCTTTTGGTGGTATTTGATCACCTCAGCAATTCTTTTAATAATTTTTTCGCTATAAACAAAGAATTGCCAATTTATTTTTTATTTTTTTATATACCTTTTTTTTTACTTTCTGCTCACAAAAACATATCCAATGAAATAAAATAAATATCTAATTTCTTCATAATGTTTTAGCCAATAAAAAAAACAAAAAACAATGACCCAGATTCAAGAAGCAGTTGCGCCTGTGTAACCATGAGTTACTCGGCGCAATTGCTTACTTGCTCCGGTGTAACGAGTGCTCCTGATTCAGGAACCTCGTTACACCGGCTGCAGCCTAAAATCTGCGTGGCATAAGGCTCTTATGCCTCGCAGATTTTAGGCTGCATTCTTGCGGGGGCCGCTCCCATTGTGTATCAGCGTGTAGTATGCAAATTGCATACTACCACTGATTCACAATGTTGCGCGGGCCCCGCGCAAGCCAGGTACGGAGTTTCCGTACGGCTACTTTAGCGCAAGGCTGCCCTTTCTAATAGCAGGGGCAGCCTGTGCTAAAGTATACCGCCGCTCCCGCGTCGCGACGTTCAAATGTTACGTCGTTTGCGTAAGTGCTTCGTGAATGGCGCTGGACGCCATTCACGTTCACTTTGAAGCAAATGACGTCCTTGCGACGTCATTTGCCGCAATGCACGTCGGGAAAGTTTCCCAACGGAGCATGCGCTGTACACTCGGCGCGGGAGCGCTCCTAATTTAAATGATTCCCGCCCCCGGCGGGATCATTTAACTTGCGCGCGCTTACGCCGGGCAAATTTGCCGGCGCGCCTCCGCAAGTCACTGAGCTACTGTTCCGTGAATCGAGGGCAGCGCAAAATATTTGCGTGGGCGCAGGGCAAAATCGTTGCCCTGCTCCCACGCAAATATCGCGCAAATCTTATTGAATCTGGGCCAATAAGCGTATATTGATTGGTTTGCGCAAGTTATAGCATCTACAAACTATGGGATATTTATTAATTTTTTTACTAGTAATGGCAATGATCAGTGACTGCGGGACTGCGATATTGCGGCTGACAAATCAGACACCTGACACTTTTGACACTCTTTTGGGGACCAGTGACATTATTACAGTGGACAGTACTGACAATATGCACTGTCACTGTGGATTTGGTCACGTGAAGTAGGTTCAGCACTTTAGAAGTGCTGTCCCTCGCTTCACGTGTTGGGATGAATCCAACCTGATCTAAGTGGATTAAGTTTTGTAAATAGGTTGGTAGCCAGGTAGCCAAGATTTTAGTATAGAGCCTAAGGTCTACGTTCAAAAGTGAGATAGGCCTATAGCTACCACACAAGGTAGGGTCCTTACCTTCTTTGTATATCAGAGCAATGTGGGCTCCCAGAGTATCCCTAGCAAATGAAGATCCAGAATCGATCGAACTAAATAGATTAATCAAGCGTGGGCCTAATATTTCAAATAGCATTTTATAGTATTGTACGGTAAACCCATCTGGGCCCAGGGCCTTCCCTGATTTCATAGACCCTAACACTTGTTGAAGTTCCAGCAATGTTATGGGAGCATCTAGTTCCATACATATTTCATGGGCTAAGGACGGCATTTGAGATGTTTGAACATATTCATCTATAGCAGATCGAGGTGATATAGGTAATGCTAGATCAAATACCGTATTTATCTTGCTATAACACACCCCGGCGTATAGCGTGCACCCCCGAACTTGAAGGAAAATTCCTGAAAAAAAAAAAATACTTACAGTTTAGATGCCCCTCATCGGTGTCTTGCCCGTCGTCAATCGCGTCCATCGGCGGCCTCGTCCGGTCCGGCGTCCTTCTGCGGCCATCGTGATGTCCTCCCCGCTCGATCCCCGCGCTGTGTTTGAACCACTCCGCCGACATATACCGAGCGCAGGACCGTGAGAGGAGCCGAGCCTGCCCGACTATACCCGAGTGTACTGCGCTCGATATATGTTGGCGCAGTGGTTCAAACACAGCGCGGGAAGCGGGTATCGGCGTATATCGCGCACCCACGATTTTGCCCTGATTTTCAGGGCAAAAAAGTGCACGGTATACGCCGATAAATACGGTAGGTGTGAATCAAATTCTTTAAATTCCTGAGAGATATGCGTTGGTAGAGTTACTTTTTGGCCTTTCCTATTGACAACTTGGGGGATATATGTTGACAGTTTATGTTCTCTCACTTTTCTTGCCAATACTTTCCCACATTTATCACCCGATTCGTAGTTCACCTTATGGCAAAACTGTACCGTCGCTTTCGCCTTATAGTGAGGCAAGTCGGTAATTTGTATAAATGAGTTCTAATGCGCTACTGTGAGTAAACAAATAAATTAACCAGAGTGTGTGACTGGTGCATATGAGGCAGCTATATCTAAAGTATTCACAATACACAAAAAATTTTACGAAAAGAGATATATGATAAGCGCTTCAAGTCTGTGATAAACCACAACTAAGGTAAAACGTAATAGAAAAAAAAAATACACAAACAAGTATAAGTGGCTACACTTATGTAATGAAATGAATCAAAAAAGTGAGTCCAAACTTCAAACAATTTCTTCTAATGAGTGAAGCTCAGTTCACCAAAGTGTATCCGAGTGTTGAGTGATAAACCAACAAATCAAAAATTAGGTGAACATAAACAGATCAGTCTATAAGGGATAATTGAATAGTGATAATGCAATGGTATGTTGAATGGTCAATTGTTTCACTCTGACAGCTGTTGAGCGTCTACAAATCCTCACAAGTCTCGTAGTTCCCTTACCTTGAAGGTGCTATATATAGGCATATAGTGAAATTCCTCCAGGGTGCGGGTCTCACTTCTCCCAAACGTGTGTACTCCAGCTGCTGTTGCTGCACGCCACTGGGTGAATCCAGGCTCAGTGATCCAGTGGGAATGTAATGAGGAGGATACAAGAGAAAAAAAAGAATGCCTCCAATCGTGTGATAAGTTGTAAAACGGGGGGATTTATTACACAAAAAGGGGATCGTACATGAGGATAAAAAGATCGTGCATACAGATCATGCAAAAATTGCAGGGACGAGGGGGCGCATGCGCGGCGCGATGCTGACCGGACTCGCCTGAGCCGTGCTCCACGAGACCCGGGCCTTCTAGGCGGATTTCCCAGGGCAATTTAGCACCCTAATCGGCGTTTTCACCCAGCACCCCTGTGGGAACACACAGTGTATGCCAACCGCTAGGAAGAAGCGGAATCGGAGCTCTGGGCACTCGTTAACGAACTTTCTCCTTACAATGGAGCAGAGGAACAAGAAGGCGTCCCAAGATGGCGCCGACCAGCACATGTGGACACAAGCCAGCACGGACGTTCACCTACCTATTACCGCTCCTTCACAGCAAAATAACAGTGAGTACAGTCCCCCCCTATCCAAGGCGGACTTAGATGATAGCCTGACAGCTGTATTTAATAAACTGGTGGAGAAAATTGAACATGAGGTGCACAAATCTACAACGGCTCTGTCTCAGGAGATTGCCAGCATTGGCAGCCGCACTGATCTCCTAGAAACGAAGCACGATGAGCTATCTCTGGCTCACAATGACCTCAGAAAAGATTTTGAAAATTTGGCAGACAACTTTGCATTTATGCAGGCGCAAGTCGAGGACCTCGACAATAGAAACCGCCGCCATAATATTAGACTGCGTGGGGTCCCTGAGACTGTCACTGACCTGATGCCTGCAGTATCTAAATTTTTTCACAGTCTTTTACCAGATAAACCTCCAGCAGCCTTTATCTGTGACAGAATCCACAGAGCACTCCGTCCCAAACCTCCCCCTGATGGTCCACCCAGGGACATTGTGATGTGCATGAGGGACTTCCTTACTAAAGAAGATATCATGCGGGCCTCCAGAAACTCCCCCAACCTCAACATGGATGGCAAAAGAATCCAGATTTACCCAGATATATCCCCTGCAACCCTGGATAGGAGACGCAGGATGAAGGAAGTCACCACTGTTCTGCAAGCAGCTAGGATCAGGTACCGCTGGGGATTCCCCTTTAAGCTTACGATCCCACATAATGGATCTACTTACACGGTCTACAATGTAATAGAGGGAAAGGAACTGCTGGTGAAACTAGGTTTGCTTAACCAAGCCCCTCCTAATAGACCCCCTGCTACCCCCAGACCTTCACCGATTTGGTCGACCCCGTCTTCCAGACGCAGCCAACGGGACCAAAGAAGATTAATTCAAGCTTTCCAGAATTAACATTTTCAGATCTTAAGAGGTCTCCCTTCTGTTTTGTTTTTTTTTAAAAAAAAACACTGTCACTTCTTGGTTCTTGACTGTTCTTTTTTCTTTTTTCCCCACAATGGGGAGGAGGAGAGAAAGGAGGAAAAGAAATTTTTTTCCCACTCTATACACCCTAGGACTGAGTCTCCGCTTCATAACACAAGTCAATTGGGTGGGGGCTCCCACCCTATGCACCCTATTTTTTTTATCTTTTTTTCCTGCACTAACTAATTGGTATTATAGATATGTTTATCTTTTGTTTTCTCTTTTTCAAGATGCCTAGAACATCCGTCGTCGCTAGATTGACCCCACTTCCACGACCGTTCTCGACTGTTGCTCCGTTCTCGGATGAAGCACCACTCGGGCGGATTGTGGTCCAGGGACATTTTTGTCCCACCTCTTACAACTACTAGCAGTTGTAAAATGTTTGACAGGCCTTTTCCTGTCCCCAAAACCTGTTTTACTGTTTTGATAATGTTATGGTATATGGTATGGGCCAATATGGCCTGCTCTCCATGGTTAAATTCTTCCATTGACAGATACCAGTTAAGAACTCTTTTAATGTTTTATTGCTCAAGCATGGTACTCTTTATGTTCTCAATGCTTCACATCGAATGTAAAATCCTGTCTCACGTGATTCCCACAGCTATACTCTGGCTAGAGTTGATTGTTATTACAATTATGTTAATGTATGGTTGCCTGACCCAAACCTTGTGGTTGCACATCCTGATAGAATTTGCTCTGTTGATACTCCATATATTGTTTACTCATGGGTCTTAGAATAATTTCCCATAACACACAGGGATTTAACTCACCCCACAAACGTAAGAAAGCATTCCAACATTACAAGAGAATTGGAGCAGACATTGTTTTACTCCAAGAGACACACTTTGCTACCGCTAACCACCCCACCTTTTTTAATAGAACATATGGTCAACACCACTACACCACGTTCTCTAATAAAACACGTGGGGTAGCAATTTTTATTCGTAATTCAGTCATTTTCGACATACAACATATTGTTAAAGACCCAGATAGCCGCTTTATAATTCTAAAGGGTACTATCAATAACAAAGGGATCACCATAGCATCTGTATATGCACCAAACGAATCACAAACGACTTTCTTCTCAAACTTCTTTAATACTCTTGATAGATATCACTCCCCACATATGATCCTGGGTGGTGATTTTAACCTGACTGCTCACCCAGCCCTAGACAGAAGTAAAATATCACCCTCTTCAAAATCGTTCTCTAAAACAATTAATAGACATATTAACAAAAATCAACTAATAGACTCCTGGAGGGCCCACAACGTAGGAATCAAAGCCTTTACACACTACTCTCACCCACATGACTGCTACGCTAGGTTGGACTATATCTTTTGCACTCCTGTCCTGTTGGCCAACTCATCCCAAGCTCATATCCATCCATGCCCATGGTCAGATCACAACATCATATCTTTCGATACATCCCACATAGGCCTTTCCCCTTCAACATTTAATTGGCGACTTAACGATGCCCTTCTTACAGACTCAGTAAATAAAGACTCCATTGCTACTCATATCAATAATTATTTTGAAGATAACATCAACGAAGACACTCCTCCTACCACAATCTGGGTAGCACATAAGGCGGTCCTGAGAGGTCATATCATTCAAATAGCAGCAAACAAAAATAGAGAAAGACTGATCAATATCAAAAGCCTGACAAACGATTTAAATCAATTATACAACAAACTCCAACATTCAACTTCACAGGAAATAACACAAAAGATCCAATCCAAACGTAGGGATCTGGATCTTATTCTGTCGGCCAACACAGAAAGGTCTTTAAGGTTCTCAAAGGCCAAATTCTTAATACACAGTAACTCCCCTTCGGCAATGTTTGCCAGGAAGCTGAATCAAGACATCAATCCCACTCACATTTACAAACTTCGGGACACTCAGGGTAATCTAGTCACACACCCACGAGGAGTTCTTAATATTTTCACAGACTTTTACAAAAAACTTCTGTCTGACCCAGGTACAAACTCAGATACATTGGCTAACTCCTGGTTAGATAATCTACAACTCCCATCTTTAGACCTTCACCAAACTGAATCCCTAAATAGACCCTGTACCATAGAAGAAATCTCCCAGGTAATTAAATCCCTCAAAGTATCCACGGCCCCGGGTCCAGATGGATTTACAACATCCTACTATAAAAAATTTGCCCCCCTATTAGCCCCTAATCTTATGAAACTTTTCAACCATGTCCTGGAGGGTAATCAATTCCCAGAGGAGATGCTTTTAGCAAACCTCTCCTTGATTCCTAAACCAGATAAGGATCACACTCTTCCTCAAAATTTTCGACCCATATCAGTATTAAATAATGATCTAAAAATATTCGGTAGAATCCTCGCAGACAGATTGGCCACAGTCATTTCCCCATTAATCCACCACGATCAATCAGGCTTTATTCCAGGAAGACAGATAGTAGACAACATAAGATTGGTGACAAATATTATCCAAGACGCTAACCTGAACTCCAAACAGGCCTGCCTTTTGAGTTTGGACATACACAAGGCCTTTGACAGCGTGAGCTGGTCCTACTTAAACAAACTTCTCCCTAAATTTGGAATCTCAGGCAAATTCCTACAAGGTTTTAATGCCCTTTACCATGCCCCCCAGACTCGTATCAAAATCCCTGGTAATAATTCAGAGTTTTTCAGGCTGGGGAGGGGAACCAGACAAGGCTGTCCCCTTTCCCCCCTCCTTTTTGCGCTGGCCATTGAGCCCCTTGCTCAAACCATCAGACATAACACAGACATACGAGGATACACAAAGGGAGACTCGGAGTTTAAGATCAGCCTTTATGCTGATGACGCTCTAGTGTTCCTTACGGAACCCCTCCTTTCCATCCCAGTGCTCTTAGACACATTAGACACATTTCATGCGGTCTCTGGGCTTAAAATTAATCCTGCTAAATGTTCAGCACTATCTATTAATCTACCCCCCAATTTACAGTCTAGATTAAGCAACAACTTCCAGTTCATCTGGTGCAAAGAATCATTCAGATACCTGGGAGTCAATATTACCCATTCATATGCACAATTGTACAAAATTAACTACCCCCCAATCATTGCACGCATTAACTATCTTATGAATTCTTGGTCCTCTTATCACATCTCATTTCTGGGCAGAGTTTGTGCGATCAAGATGAGCATTATCCCTAAATTATTGTACTATTTTCGCTCCCTTCCTATACTGGTTCCCAAAACCAAGATAGAGGGCATCCAGAGAACTATCAACAAATTTATCTGGGCGAATAAAAAACCCAGATATAGTTATGCTCTCCTACACCGTCCTCAATCAAAGGGTGGCCTAGGCCTTCCCAACCTTTGGCATTATTATCTGGCCACAAAACTCTCCCAGATGTCACAATGGTTCTCCCCGCTGCAAAATATACCATGGAAGAGGTTTGAAACTACCTCTATCCTCCCACTCCATCTCCAGGGCATATTATGGTCCAAAAACGTACTGTATAGGAAACTCTCTAAACTTAACTTAGTAGTGGCTCACCTCTTTCAACTATGGATGAAGACGAATGACACTTATCTTCTTTCTTCACCCATATCCCCTCTTACCTCATTCCTGGGCGACACCAGACTCAACCAGGCATACACCAACAGGAGACATTTCTCTTTATGGATAGACAAAAACTTATCTACACTATCCTCACTGCAGTATAAATGGAAATTTAAAACTTTCACAATGATACAAAGAGACCATGGTCTTCCCTACGCAGAGATAGAAAATTATATGCTTATAAAATCATTTTTTACCAAATTCTTTTCACTTTCCACCCTACCTACCAAGACACTATTTGAAAAAATATGCCTCTCCTCCTCTCGTGACAGAGGGATGATCTCCCTGATATACAGCTACCTTAATAATCTCAAACTGGAGGAGAAATCCTCCCAGATGTTACATTGGGAAGAGGACTTAGGAGTGACAATTCCTCCAGAATCCTGGTACTCTATGGCGGAAAATCTCAGGAAATGCAATAAAGCTATCTCTTTTAGAGAAACACCAATTAAAATATTCTCTCGATGGTACTTCACTCCCTCCAAGCTGCATACTTTTTATCCATCAATCTCCCCAAATTGTTTCAGAGGCTGTACTGAACAAGGTACTCTGCTACACATATTTTGGAGCTGCCCACTTCTGAAGCAGGTGTGGAAATCTGCTGCAGCACATTTTGAGTCTGCTTCAGGTCACATAATCCCCCTCTCACCTCAAATCTGCATCCTTTATGCCGGGATACCTGATATTCCCACACCTTACATTAGACTACTACACTCCTTGTGTAGTTCAATTCAGTGGATGGTTGCACTGAATTGGAGAACCAGTACCGTTTCCTGGCAACAGGTGTTAGACCGAATGGAAATAATCAAACTCTCAGAGAGAGTATTCCACACCCTAAACGATAGCTTACCAATATATGACTCTAAATGGTCCAGTTGGTCCTCCACCTAACATTGCCAAGGAAACATAACTTAAGTCGCAGTGCTATGCAACGTATCAGTTCTCTAACTCACAGGTTTTACAATGTTATCACATAATGCTTGATATACTTATCTGTCTAAGTTACTACTTTGAACCATATACTATTCATATGTTTATAATGTATGTACACTTGTCCAAAACTATTCTTACAATAAACTTTGGTAAACAAAAAAAAATTGCAGGGACGAGGCGATCGTATTGCCGCCTTACGTCTGATGGCCTCCGGCTTGTGTGGGTATCTCGCAGTCTCGACTCCCTACGGCGTTACGTCACGCACCTCGTGACTTCATCAGGGGACCATCATCCGAGCCGTTCTGCCTGGGGGTTAGTCAGCATGCTCGCCTCCTCCCTTTGGACTACATCCCTGCAGGGAGATGTAGTCCCAAGGAAGGGGGCGAGCACGCTGACTAACCCCCAGGCAGAACAGCTCGGATGATGGTGGAAAGCTTACTGAGAAAAAACAGGAAGTGAGAAATTCAGACAATGAAAAAAAAAATTTGAAGGGAAATCGAAGGAAAAGGTAAGTGAACCAACAATGCACTAGCTTAAAGGAACCCATTTAGAAAATAAAAACAAACATTTACAACTTCTTTAATGCATTCTATGCTAAACCCTCTTTATTTAACATGAATTATTAGACAGTGGCAATTTGTTTTTTTGTTTTTTAAGGCTAGTTGGTACATGTGCTAGGAAATCTTTGTTTGTTAAGTATCTGAAACTTGCACTTTTCTTAATAGGTGCAAAAGTCAAGATTACAAAACAGGGTCCAAATGGCAAACAACATGAAGAATAATACAAAACAGATTTTGAAAGTTGCACAAACACGAACTTTTCACAGCAAGTTCTCTGTGGCAAGGTGTTCTCATAGACGCTGGCAAGGTTCTCTTATAGTAGCTGGATCTTTAGAAGAAGCTGTGTGCTATTAGGCTCTGGCCCGGCGGCCAACACGCCTGTTCTGACAGTGGAGGGCTCCTCATCTGGCTGCAGATTACTTACTTAGTTACTTCTGCCTCATCAGGCGTGGATCCTCTCTGAGCAGCCAAGGGAGGGAAGCAGAGCCAGGGCCGGTGCTAGGCAATTTGGCGCCCTAGGCAAGACCAGTTATGTGCGCCCCCCCCCCAAAAAAGAACGTCCCTCCTTGGTGTCGCTGAAATAAAAAAAAAGTCCCTTCATTTGTGGTTTCACTGGAAGGACGAATGTCCTTCTGTCTGTGTTGTGAAGAGAAAAATTGTCCCTGGTGGGTGGTAGGAAACTGACAGGGGTGCATGGTAGGGAGGTGACAGGGAGGATGGAGATGACAGGGGTGGGTGGTAGGAAGGTGACAGGGAGGATGGAGATGACAGGGGTGGGTGGTAGGGAGGCGACAGGGAGGATGGAGATGACAGGGGTGGGTGGTAGGGAGGCGACAGGGAGGATGGAGATGCCAGGGGTGGGTGGTAGGGAGTCAACAGGGAGGATGGAGATGACAGGGGTGGGTGGTAGGAAGGTGACAGGGAGGATGGAGATGACAGGGGTGGGTGGTAGTAAGGTGACAGAGAGGATGTAGATGACAGGGGTGGGTGGTAGGGAGGTGACAGGGAGGATGGAGATGACAGGGGTGGGTGGTAGGGAGGTGACAGGGAGGATGGAGATGACAGGGGTGGGTGGTAGAGAGGTGACAGGGAGGATGGAGATGACAGGGGTGGGTGGTAGGAAGGTGACAGGGAGGATGGAGATGACAGGGGTGGGTGGTAGGGAGGTGACAGGGAGGATGGAGATGACAGGGGTGGGTGGTAGAGAGGTGACAGGGAGGATGGAGATGACAGGGGTGGGTGGTAGGAAGGTGACAGGGAGGATGGAGATGACAGGGGTGGGTGGTAGGGAGGTGACAGGGAGGATGGAGATGACAGGGGTGGGTGGTAGGGAGGTGACAGGGAGGATGGAGATGACAGGGGTGGGTGGTAGGGAGGTGACAGGGAGGATGGAGATGACAGGGGTGGGTGGTAAGGAGGTGACAGGGAGGATGGAGATGACAGGGGTGGGTGGTAGGGAGGTGACAGGGAGGGTGGAGATGACAGGGTGGGCGGTAGGAAGGATGGAGATGACAGGGGTGGGTGGTAGGAAGGATGGAGATGACAGGGGTGGGTGGTAGGGAGGTGACAGGGAGGATGGAGATGACAGGTGTGGGCGGTAGGAAGTGACAGGGAGGTGATAAAATGTATGACAGGCCTTGGAGGTGGGATGGTGGAATGCCAGGAACAGGGGGATGACAAGGAGCATGATGATGACAGGAGGTCTGTGTGTGTGGTCAGCAGGGATGTTCGGGGCACCCTCGATCAGGCAGTGACGTCACAGGATGTCGGGCAGCGCCGCGGACTGTCATCACAGTACCTCTCTGATGATCGCTGTTCTGGCAGGTGACGGGTCTTCCACACTACGGCCGTCCGGTCCATCCAGGAGGAGAGAAGGTCAAGGAGCTGCTCAGCGGCGGCGGCGGCAGTCATTATCCGCGCTCTGCACAGCACATGGTAGGAGATCCGCAGAGCGGGAGAAGGGGAGCCTGGGAGGAGCCGGGGGAGGGGGAGCACATGGATCCACCCACTGACTGGATGCTCGAGGTTGTGACAAGCTCACAGCGCCTCCTCTCCGTCCACAGGACTGCGCAGCGGTAACGACTACTACTGTGGGGGAACCAGTGGCCGTGGCTGCGCTCTAGGCGGCAGTGCGCTCCAAGCGGCTGCCTGATTCGCCTAGTGGTAGCGCCGGCCCTGAGCAGAGCCACTGTGTCCATGAACCCAAGAACTTGTGGAAAAAGGAATTACAGGGACCTGCATTCGCACTGAAGCATAGAGAGTAAACTGAGTGGGGGGGGGGGGGGTTCGCAGTGTGGTGCGGCGGCAGGAAACACAGAGTCCAGTTGCAGAGAACATAATTTGTATCAATGCAGGATCCAGTAATTCAGAACATACCTGGGGGGAGGTTTCCAGGTAGGGTGGTGTGTCAATCCTTTCCCTACTTATCTGGAACCTCTCTCTGCCACCAATCCCTGTCAGATGGGTGACCTGTCCTTATACTACCCACACACGTGCCAAGCTCCGGAGCTAGGATCTTAAAGGGGTTGTAAAGGTACATTTTTTTCCCCTAAATAGCTTCCTTTACCTTAGTGCAGTTCTCCTTTATTACCCCATCTTTCGATTTTGCTTTTAAATGTCCTTATTTCTTCTGAGAAATCCTCACTTCCTGTTCTTCTGTCTGTAACTCCACACAGTAATGTGAGGCTTTCTCCCTGGTGTGGAGTATTGTGCTTGCCCCCTCCCTTGGACTACAGGAGAGTCAGGACGCCCACTAACACACAGCTCCTTTCTCTATCTGCAATGTAGAGAGCGTCCTGACTCTCCTGTAGTCCAAGGGAGGGGGCAAGCATGACACTCCACCCCAGGGAGAAAACCTTGCATTATTGTGTGGAATTACAGACAGAAGAACAGGAAGTGAGGATTTCTCAGAAGAAATAAGGACATTTAAAAGCAAAATCGAAGGATGAGGAAAGTGAAGGAGGACTGCACTAAGGTAAAGGAAGCTATTTTGGAAAAAAAATTGTACCTTTACAACCCCTTTAAATAGACTCTGCCTGACCCAAGATGGCCACCAGAGTCACATGGGGTGACAACATCCAACATATAGCATCTCCAATAACCCAAAAAAACAAGATGAACAATGTTCTTCTTGACTTCATCTCCCTCTGCAATGTAGCTGCGGTTGAGCGCCACCTGCAGTGGAGGAAGTAGACTGCATCTGTATTACAGGGTCATCACTCAATTGTTACATAGCTTGTTGGTTCTGTGTGTAGTTGAAGCCATCTTAGTTCTGTTTGATATTGAAAACACAGCGGGCCAGATTCACATAGAAGAGCGGCGGCGTAACAAATCGTAGATACGTTACACCGCCGCAATTTTTCATCGCAAGTGCCTGATTCACCAAGCACTTGCGATGAAAACCTACCCCTCCGGCGCAAGGCGGGCCAATTTAAATGGGCGTGTGCCATTTAAATTAGGCGCGCTCCTGCGCCGGACCTACCGCGCATGCTCCGTTTCCGAACTCCTGTCGTGCATTGCGCGCCGTGACGTCATTTTTTCGAACGGCGACGCGCGTATCGTAATTCCGTATTCCCGGACGGCTTACGAAAAAACGACGTTAAATTTTGAATTTCGACGCGGGAACGACGGCCATACTTTAGACAGCAATACGCTTGCTGACTAAAGTTTCCTCCCAGCAGGTTCGGGCAGCAGTGGTAACAGGTCTCCTCACGTTGGCTTTACAGGTCAGTTCTGGCTGTGTCTGCAATGCTCTCTCTCTCTCCCTGGCATCTTCCTCCCTTCCTCAGCCACTATCTGGCCGGCCGTCCTGCTCCCTGTCGTCCTCACACAGATCCATTCATCTTTGCCTGTCACACTGCTCCTCTCAGATGGTTGTTATCTCTCCCCCTCCCTTCCCTGACTTTTCCCTGCAGACACTTTACCTTCACACATGTGTGTGTGTGTGTCCCAGGATCTACAAACATTACAAATGTCTGGAACAGTGGCGGCTGGTGCTCAAAATTGGGGGGGGGGGGAGGGGCGAAAAAAAAAAAATTGAAGCCTCACTGTGCCCATCACATGCAACCACTGTGCCATGCCACCAAATGCAGCCACTGTGCCATCAATTGTCACCACTGTGCCATGCCATCAAACGGCAACTGTGCCATCAATTGTCACCACTGTGCCATGCCATCAAACGCAGCTACTGTGCCATCAAACGCAGCCACTGTGCCATCAATTGTCACCACTGTGCCATGCCATCAAACGCAGTCACTGTGCCATGCCATCAAATGCAGCCACTGTTCCATCAATTGTCACCACTGTGCCATGCCATCAAATGCAGCCACTGTGCCCCTCAATTGTTGCCACTGTGCCAATTGTCACCACTGTGCCCTTTAATTGTCACCACTGTGCCCCATGATGCCACTGTGCCCCATGATGCCACTGTGCCCATTGTCACCACTGTGCCCCATGATGCCACGGTGCCCATTGTCACCACTGTGCCCCATGATGCCACTGTGCCAATTGTCACCTCTGTGCCCTTTGTCACCACTGTGCCCCATGATGCCACTGTGCCCATTGTTGCCCCTTTCCCTGTAAAAAGCACTTACCTGAATTTAGCATTTATGTTCAGTAGCTCTTTCTACAGTAGCTCTTTTTCAGGGTACTTTCTAAGGGTATTTTCATGTTCAGTATTGGGGGGGGGGGGAGCACGGCGCCTAATAGAGTACCGGCACCTCTTTTGGCCCACTTAAAGCACTGAGTAAGGGGTTGTTATATGTGGGACTTGGGGCTTTCTGCAGTAATTATTAAAACTGACCTTAGAATTGCTTGTAATAATGGGGTAATTATATGACTTACATGAGTACTGCTAGCAGTAATAAATACAAATGAGCAGAACATTCTTAACAATAATCGGCAAATTGTAGGACTGGCCTGGGTACTGCTTACAAAACAGCGGGAGTAATAAGACTGACATGTACAATTTTAGCAAATATGGGGTATTGTAGGGTTTAAAAAAAGAAGAGACAACACATCCGCATGGTGTCAGTCTACTTGTATATAATTTAGCATTTTGAAACAATGTACACAGTATTTGGCCAAAGGTGGTTGATATAAATGTATTAGGCCTCGTACACACGACAGAGTTTCTCGGCAGAATTCAGCGAGAAACTCGGTCAGAGCCGGATTCTGCCGAGAAACTCTGTCGTGTGTACACTTTCGGCCCGATGGAGCCGCCGAGGAACTCGTCGAGAAAATAGAGAACATGTTCTCTATTTTCTCGTTGTTCTATGGGAGAACTCGGCCCGCCGAGCTCCTCGGCGGCTTCAGGGCTGAACTCGCCGAGGAACTCGACGTGTTTGGCACGTCGAGTTCCTCGGCCGTGTGTACGAGGCCTTACACATCATTGCCATTGATAGGGGAATCTGGAGTGGCAGATTACAAAGGCGCTCTTAGGAAGGAAGGTTCCCATGCTGTGCAAACATTTCACACAATCTAAAGCGTTTTTCAGTTATGGAAATTATATAAATAAGTCACTTATAAGAGAACTGCAAACATTCATGCTTTATATCTGTGTGCATGTTGGTCTTGTATGAAAAAGGTACAGTAGTTAAATTAAATAATACAGTTGACCTACAGTATATTCAATTGTTAACATGAAGGTAAACACCTTGCTGAGATGGCTGAAGAGTATTGGAGAGGCTTAAAGGGGTTGTAAAGGTTTGTTTCTTATTTTCTAAATAGGTTCCTTTAAGCTAGTGCATTGTTGGTTCACTTACCTTTTCCTTCAATTTCCCTTCTAAATGTTTGTTTTTCTTTGTTTTCTTTGTCTGAATTTCTCACTTCCTGTTCCTCCTCAGTAAGCTGTTCTGGCTGACTTTCCACCGCTCGGATGATGGTGGCAAGTTTACTGAGGAGAAACAGGAAGTGAGAAATTCAGACAAAGAAAAAAAACATTTAGAAGGAAAAGGTAAGTGAACCAACAATGCACTAGCTTAACCACTTAAGGACCGGACCAATATGCTGCTAAATGACCCAAGGGGTTTTTACAATTTGGCACTGCGTCGCTTTAACAGACAATTGTGCGGTCGGGCGACGTGGCTTCCAAACAAAATTGGCGTCCTTTTTTTCCCACAAATAGAGCTTTCATTTGGTGGTATTTGATCACCTCTGCGGTTTTTATTTTTTGCGCTATAAACAAAAATAGAGCGAAAATTTTGAAAAAAATTCAATATTTTTTACTTTTTGCTATAATAAATATCCCCCAAAAACATATATAAACATTTTTTTTTCCTCATTTTAGGCCGATACGTATTCTTCTACCTATTTTTGGTAAAAAAAATCGCAATAAGCGTTTATCGATTGGTTTGCGCAAAATTTCTAGCGTTTACAAAATAGGGTATAGTTTTATTATTTTGTTTTTTTTTACTACTAATGGCGGCGATCGTCGATTTTTTTCGTGACTGCGACATTATGGCGGACACTTCGGACAATTTTGACACATTTTTGGGACCATTGTCATTTTCACAGCAAAAAATGCATTTAAATTGCATTGTTTATTGTGAAAATGACAGTTGCAGTTTGGGAGTTAACCACAGGGGGCGCTGTAGGATTTAGGGTTCACCTAGTGTGTGTTTACAACTGTAGGGGGGTATGGCTGTAGGTCTGACGTCATCGATCGAGTCTCCCTATAAAAGGGATCACTCGATCGATGCAGCCGCCACAGTGAAGCACGGGGAAGCCGTGTTTACATACGGCTCTCCCCGTTCTTCAGCTCCGGGGAGCGATCGCGAGGGGGCGGCTAGAAACGAATAGCCGCGCCCTTGTCCCGGATCGCTCCTGAAGCCACGGGAACCGCCGCATGTACCGGGGGGGTCCCGATCAGACCCCCGACCCACGTCTAGGCAGGGACGTACAGGTACGCCAATGTGCCTGTCCGTGCCATTCTGCCGACGTAAATGTACATGCGGCGGTCCGGAAGTGGAACCTATATAGAAAATAAAAGTTGAACCTTTACAACCCCTTTAATTAACCACCTTCCTTGGAGAATATGCTGTTCATGGATCCCTCCAGAGCTGCCACATGTGTTTTTGTCCACTTTAATTTGCCCCTAGCATCAGCACCCTCACTCGATCCAGCGCTGATCCTATCTGTAACAGCTCTTCCCTGCTCTCACAGGCTTGGCTGAGAGCAGTGGGAGCCTTTGTCTCATGTAGCTGTCAGTCAAATCTTGTGATGAAGGAGTGGGGGCAGGGTCGAGCCACACTGTCTGTGTCTATAGACACAGGCAGTGCTGCTCTGGATGATGCCCAAAGGTGTTCCGCCATAGGAAGCGGCTTCCTATGGTGGCACACCAAAAAGAGGAGTAGCCAGGAGCGCTGGAGGGGGTCCCCAGAGGAGGAGTAGCAGGTAAGTGTAAGGCTGTTTGTTATTTTTTAAATATAGCGTTTACAATCAGTTTAACTCCTGTATACAGCGAGGAGGGAGAGAGCACAGCCTGCACCTCCTCTCAGCTCTCTCTTCCGCTCTCCTCCTCTTGCTACTTCAGAATGCTGTGTGGGTTGCCTGCCCATGTTCTACTGACCAATGACACCACAGGCTGCTAAGGACAGGTGGCCCACACAGCATTCTGGGTTGCCAACATAAGTAGTGAAAGGAGGAGATAGCCAGGAGGAGGTACAGGCTGTGCTCTCTCCTTTCTCTCTGTATACAGGAGTTAACACAAATTGCTTTCAGACCAGACTGCACAGGGCTTGATTACCCCCTCCCCCATCTTCTCTCTGGACTGCTCATGTCCAGGCAGCAGAGATTGTGGGTGAGAGCTGTAATCAGATCCAGCACAGTCTGATCTGAGAGTCTTGTGTCATCTCTTGTATACAGACAGGAGAAAAGGGAGCTGGAGGGGGGGGGAGCACAGTCCACACCTCCTCCCCAGTTCATTTGACCCCCAAGGAAAAATATGGTAAAAGTTTCCCAACTTATTCATTTGACAAAAGTATATCAAACTATCGACTTCTGACGAATGGGGACGGCCATGCATTGATTGAATTTCCATCCATCTATGGCCACTTTAGGTTTTACGTTCTGACAAAAACATCAAAGATATTCCAGGGCTGGTGGGTAGGGAAGTGATAGGTGGTGCTAATATCAGTATTTTATCCAGTAGCAGCCAAACAGGCTCATAGTCAGGCCCAGATCCAGCCCGAGACCCAGTCAAAACTAACAACTTTCTTAAAGCGGTGGTTCACCCATAAAAACGACTTCCCCCTATTACACTGCCCCCCCGCATTACAATACGAATATGCCATTAATTTTTTTTGGCTGCTGTACATACCTGGGTACAGCTATTCACCCGTGTCCTCCCGGTTGCGAGTCCCGCGGGAGTGGGCGTTCCCACCATGGCGGTGATTGACGTTTTGACTAAAAAATGAGCTCCCCCCCGTCGCGTAAGCCGCGTCACAACTGGCGAAAGGAGCCGAACTGCGATGCGCAGGCGCAGTATAGCGCCGACTCGCTGTTCGGCTCCTTCCGCCAATCGTGACGCTGCTTACGCAACGGGGGGAGCTCGTTTTTTAGTCAAAACGTCAATCACCGCCATGGTAGGAACGCCCACTCCCGCGGGACTCGCAACCCGGAGGACACGGGTGAATTGCTGTACCCAGGTATGTACAGCAGCCAAAAAAAAATGAATGGCATATTCGTATTGTAATGCGGGGGGGCAGTGTAATAGGGGGAAGTCGTTTTTATGGGTGAACCACCGCTTTAACACCAAAAGATATTCGAGTGTCTACCTAGATCAAATTATATCTGAAGTTAAAAAAAAAATTCAGAGAAAGTAGGGAAGGATTAGAACTCCTTTCCATATTTGTATTGCCCTTTATCTGCCATTAGTGAGGTTTCCCATCACTCACTGTCCTACAGACAGGAAGTAAGAGAAAAATTCTCTAAAGTGAGGGACAAATGTCCCTGTTGAAATATTTCCCCTCTCTTTCTAAAACAAAAATAAAAAAGTTTGGGCTTTAAATACACTTCTAGTGCAATTGTGTCCGAAAACATTTTCAAGCCAAGGTTGTATACAGTGGGGATCGAAAGTTTGGGCACCCCAGGTAAAAATTTGTATTAATGTGCATAACGAAGCCAAGGAAAGATGGAAAAATCTCCAAAAGGCAAATTACAGATTAGACATTCTTATAATATGTCAAAAAAAGTTAGATTTTATTTCCATCATTTACACTTTCAAAATTACAGAAAACAAAAAAATGGCGTCTGCAAAAGTTTGGGCACCCTGCAGGGTTAATATCTTGTACTGCCCCCTTTGGCAAGTATCACAGCTTGTAAACGCTTTTTGTAGCCAGCCAAGAGTCTTTCAATTCTTGTTTGAGGTATCTTTGCCCATTCTTCCTTACAAAAGTCTTCCAGTTCTTTGAGATTTCTGGGCTGTCTGTCACGCACTGCTCTTTTAAGGTCTATCCATAGATTTTCAATTATGTTGAGGTCAGGAGATTGTGAAGGCTATGGCAAAACCTTCAGTTTACGCCTCTTGATGTAATCCCCTGTGGATTTTGAGGTGTGTTTAGGATCATTATCCATTTGTAGAAGCCATCCTCTCTTTAACTTCAGCTTTTTCACAGATGGCATCAAGTTACCATCCAAAATTTGATGAAATTTTATTGAATCCATTTTTCCTTCTACTCGTGAAATGTTCCCTGTGCCACTGGCTGCAATACAACCCCAAAGCATGATTGATCCACCCCCATGCTTAACAGTTGGACAGAGGTTCTTTTCATTAAATTCTGTGCCCTTTCTTCTCCAAACGTACCTTTGCTCATTCTGGCCAAAAAGTTATATTTTAACCTCATTGGTCCACAGAACTTGTTTCCAAAATGCATCAGGCTTGTCTATATGTTCATTTGCAAAGTTCAAACGCTGATTTTTGTGGTGAGGACGTAGAGGAGGTTTGCTTCTGATGACTCTTCCATGAAGACCATATTTGTACAAGTATCTCTTTGTCCTCCAGTGTCTGCCAGATCTTTCTGGAGGGATCGTGCAATCAAACGTGGGTTTTGAATTATTTTTCTCACAATCCTGCGAGCTGTTCTGTCTGATATTTGTCTTGGTCTTCCAGATCTTGCTTTAACTTCCACTGTTCCTGATGACTGCCATTTCTTAATTACATTCCGAACAGAGGATATTGACATCTGAAAAGGCTTTGCTATCTTCTTATAGCCTTCTCCAGCTTTGTGAGCGTCAACTATTTTCAGTTTTAGTTTTCTAGACAACTGCTTAGAAGAACCCATGGTGCTGATTGTTGGGAAAAGGTCAGATGAGTCTGGGCATTTAAAATCTTTGCGATTGACATCACCTGGTCTTCCCAGATGATGATTGAGAACAATCCATGTCACCGGCAGGTCTAAGCTTTGCAAAGGGGGCAGTGCATGCTATCAATTCTGCAGGGTGCCCAAACTTTTGCAGATGCCATTTTTTTGTTTTCTGTAATTTTGAAAGTGTAAATAATGGAAATAAAATCTAACTTTTTTGACATATTATAAGAATGTCTAATCTGTAATTTGATGCCTTTTGGAGATTTTTCCATCTTTCCTTGGCTTCGTTATGCACATTAATACAAATTTTTACCTGGGGTGCCCAAACTTTCGATCCCCACTGTAGGTGCAAAATGACATCCTCCGAAGAAAAAAAGAATGTAAACATTTTCTCTTCTGTAGCCATATTTTGGCGTCTGTCCATCAGCTAAATATGAAAGTCAACGCTAAAAATGTAAACTAAAAAAGTGTGATCCCGTAATAACCTCCATTGGATCAACAGTGCTCATCACACTGGCCACCTGTAAAGTCACCCAACCATATCATAAAATGTAACGAATAAAATAGGTAGTCAGTAAGATCTTAAAAGAACACAACCTGGGAACACACAGGTGTATGGATAGCCCAACAATAACTAGGAGAAGACTGATGTAACCAAGCATGGAGTCCTGCCAGGTTAGGTGGAGGAATAGCTCCATATAATGCAATGATTGGAGAGAAAAGCTACAGTGTAAAACGTGCATAGTATAGTAAATCAAATCCAGAAAATGTATTAAAAAATGTAAGAATTGCACTCACAGGGGTTAAAGTGACAGATATGATGGTGGAATATCACTGAGTCATGGCACAGTGAAGAAGCCGACAATCTCTGATAGAGACAGCAATGCCTCGGCCAAAAGAAAAAATGATCCAGTGATAGCAGTGTACCAGTACTGCTGCAAGATGGTGGGGACAGCTGACGTGGCTGCAAGAACAGGATCCACCCTCCTCTGATGTCACCCTTGCAAATGCGCAATAGAATGCGTTTTTAGGCATCTCACCTGTTCCTCAGCCTAGTTCTAGGGCTACCCACACAGATTAAAATAGTCACACAGTAGTAGGTGGACCAGGGGCCAACCAAGGGCGGACCCATAATGGACTGACAAGAAGAAGCAATAACACCGCTGCCCATATGCCAAAAAAATATCTATCAAATTCATACTAAAAACAGCTTGAACTCTGAATCTGCTGTTAATTGAGACTGTCACCAAATATCACCCATAACAGATGAAAATTGCTATAAGTATGTGTAGCAGACATCCCCATCCTTTTCCAAAATACTGTATTACCTGTCTGTTTTCTTCTTAGGGCCATAATAAAAACAATCCCATCCTTTAGCTGACCAGTATGAAGTTCCATGAGTAGCGGGTCTATAAGGGGTAATAGGGAAGGGTCGGAACTCCATTTTTATTGCCATTTGTCTGCAATTCATGAAGTGACCTTCCATTGTCCTTCTATTGTCAAACACACTTGTTACTTCACACAGCTATTTTTTAATATGTTGGAAAATCCCTGTGCATTGTTTTTTCTAAGGGAGATGCCATGCATTTGCGTCACTCTATTGTGTTGCATCATGTGACAGTTCTTTGCCCTACAGACAATAAACAGATGTCCCTTCAGTGGTCACCAAGAGACATCCATTTCCTTCCTATACAATAACATGTACGCATGTTATTGCATATCAATGTAACATGAGATATAATATATAAAACATGTTCAACAGTCAGATTGCATCCAATGTCCATCTTTTGTTTATAGCTTTGTTTACCGGAGAACTGCAAAACTGAGCATTGACTAGAAAAGCCTCTGTAAATCTAACTCCTCCATCATTGTTCATATACAGGTGGTTCTCAAAAAATTAGCATATTGTGATAAAGTTCATTATTTTCTGTAATGTACTGATAAAAATTAGACTTTCATATATTTTAGATTCATTACACACAACTGAAGTAGTTCAAGCCTTTTTATTGTTTTAATATTGATGATTTTGGCATACAGCTCATGAAAACCCAAAATTCCTATCTCAAAAAATTAGCATATCATGAAAAGGTTCTCTAAACAAGCTTTTAACCTAATTATCTGAATCAACTAATTAACTCTAAACACCTGCAAAAGATTCCTGAGGCTTTTAAAAACTCCCAGCCTGGTTCATTACTCCAAACCGCAATCATGGGTAAGACTGCCGACCTGACTGCTGTCCAGAAGGCCATCATTGACACCCTCAAGCAAGAGGGTAAGACACAGAAAGAAATTTCTGAACGAATAGGCTTCTCCCAGAGTGCTGTATCAAGGCACCTCAGTGGGAAGTCTGTGGGAAGGAAAAAGTGTGGCAGAAAACGCTGCACAACGAGAAGAGGTGACCGGACCCTGAGGAAGATTGTGGAGAAGGACCGATTCCAGAGCTTGGGGGACCTGCGGAAGCAGTGGACTGAGTCTGGAGTAGAAACATCCAGAGCCACATGTACATGCGTGTGCAGGAAATGGGCTACAGGTGCCGCATTCCCCAGGTCAAGCCACTTTTGAACCAGAAACAGCGGCAGAAGCGCCTGACCTGGGCTACAGAGAAGCAACACTGGACTGTTACTCAGTGGTCCAAAGTACTTTTTTCGGATGAAAGCAAATTTTGCATGTCATTCGGTAATCAAGGTGCCAGAGTCTGGAGGAAGACTGGGGAGAGGGAAATGCCAAAATGCCTGAAGTCCAGTGTCAAGTACCCACAGTCAGTGATGGTCTGAGGTGCCATGTCAGCTGCTGGTGTTGGTCCACTGTGTTTTATGAAGGGCAGGGTGAATGCAGCTAGCTATCAGGAGATTTTGGAGCACTTCATGCTTCCATCTGCTGAAAAGCTTTATGGAGATGAAGATTTCATTTTTCAGCACGACCTGGCACCTGCTCACAGTGCCAAAACCACTGGTAAATGGTTTACTGACCATGGTATTACTGTGCTCAATTGGCCTGCCAACTCTCCTGACCTGAACCCCATAGAGAATCTGTGGGATATTGGGAAGAGAAAGTTGAGAGACGCAAGACCCAACACTCTGGATGAGCTTAAGGCCGCTACCGAAGCATCCTGGGCCTCCATAACACCTCAGCAGTGCCACAGGCTGATTGCCTCCATGCCACGCCGCATTGAAGCAGTCATTTCTGCAGAAGGATTCCCGACCAAGTATTGAGTGCATAACTGAACATAATTATTTGAAGGTTGACTTTTTTTTTATTAAAAACACTTTTCTTTTATTGGTTGGATGAAATATGCTAATTTTTTGAGATAGGAATTTTGGGTTTTCATGAGCTGTATGCCAAAATCATAAATATTAAAACAATAAAAAGGCTTGAACTACTTCAGTTGTGTGTAATGAATCTAAAATATATGAAAGTCTAATGTTTATCAGTACATTACAGAAAATAATGAACTTTATCGCAATATGCTAATTTTTTGAGAACCACCTGTATACCCCCCCCCTGTTCTGTGTTAGTTTTCACTAGAATATTTTTCATCATCCATTAACAAATTATTGCAGATCATTAAAATATGATTTTTTAGACTGGCGAACAGTGGTGGTGCATCCATAGAGGGCACAAGAGCGCCACCCCTCTCTCCTGCACCCCTCAATCTCCAATAGATAGATTCATACATTGCGTCCAATCACAGCAGAAGAGGACAGGAGAAGATATTGAGGACTCGGCGGGAGCGTGGAGGACATCACTGACCCGAGACAGGCAAGTGCCGGAGTGGGGGGGACCCACACTGGCAGCATTTGATGGGGAAAACTTGTGGCAAATGATAGGGCAAACTGGCGGCAATTGATGAGGCATGCTGGCGGCAATTGATGGGGCACACTGGTGGTAATTGATGGGGCACACTGGCCAGCAATTGATGGGGCACACTGGTGGCAATTGATAGTTACAGTAGCTGCATTTGATGGGCACAGTGGCTGTGCTTGATGGCACAGTGGCAGCGTTTAATGGGCACAGTGGTGGCAATTTATGGGCACAGTGGCTGCGTTTGATGGCACAGTGGCTGCGTTTGAGGGCACAGTGACTGTGTTTGATGGGCACAGTGGCTGCGTTTGATGGGCACAGTGAGGCTGCAATTTATGTTTTTTTTTTTCAGTTTGTTTGCACCACCTAAAAATGTTGAGCACCAGCCACCACTGTTGGCAAATGCAAAATATGGTGCATATATCAGAATTATGACAATGCAGTTGAAGAAGAATTGAAGAATGACAAACATTTTTCAGCTGGATGATGGACAGCTTTGTGTAATTTAGTGTCCAGCATAGAAAAAAAAGGAAATAGTGTTAGCGTGCGATAGATAGGTAGATAATTATTCTGGCTTCTGAGGAAGGGACTTTCTAGAAAACGTGTTTGACAGCTTTACACACTACACATAATAATAACGTATCCAACAGAATGGTTTGATGATGACATAGGCATTCAATGAATTAAGGATGTGCCATCCAGCAAAGTTACTTATTAGTGTTTCAAACTTATGAATAAGAAATATAAAGCATAGCTTTGTAAAGGGACCATTCCAAAAAAAGAATTATAGGAGCCGCAATTACTGCCATGGATTCACCATTTGTCAATTTTTGGCCAAAAACATCACAGTGCATAGCCTTTGCCCCTGGTCAACTGAGTTACAAGTGACAAAAAACTTGAAGAAATGTATAACCCAAACTACTTTCTATAAAAGAGAGGGCTCACAGTAGCCATGTTGTCAGTGCCTGTTGTGGTTTTTAGGAAGAACTGGCTGCTCTTTATAGGGAGGAGAGACACTTTTTTTTTTTTACATTGCAGATAATCTTTTATGGCTGCGCCCAGCCTCCCACACCTTTTGTTTGACAATGGCTTTTTAATTAGCCCTACAAGTAGCTAGAATTCAATAACAAGATTCTCCTCCAATAGACTGCAATAGAGTTTACCAACGCTGTATCCCGGCCTAGGCCAACAAGGCCCAGGACTAGGGCAGCACTTTGCAGGGGGGCAGCACGGAAAGAGTCTCCGACCGGCTTGCGCTACACTAGTGTAGCACCAATCTGATGGGGCGGACTGGGCTGAGAACCAATTTTAAATGTCTTATCATCCTGGACCACAAATCTTCCTCACTGTGCTATATGTTTTCTGCTGCACCATTGGCATGGTTATTTCTTCTTAGTCCTCTCCATAAAATGATCAGAAATTTGTGCTTAAAGTAGAACTATAGGCAACACTTTTTTTTCCATTTTGGATAGAGTAAGGGAGGGTTATAGTCCCTGTCAGTTTATTTTTTACCATCCCTGCCCCATTGCAGAGATTTCCCTTCACTTCCTGGTTCCTGCCCCATAGTGAACAGGAAGTGAGAGGAGATCAATGCAAATTTAGGGAATCCATTGCCTCAGGCTCTCAGAACTAGTGTCCCCACTCAAATTTCAGGGCTGGTCTTAAACAGAATGGGGTGTGGCCTTGCATGAAGGGGTGGGTCATATTTAAATTAGGGATTGCATGAGTTTAGTCAGGCCTAGGGCAGCACAAAACCTAAATACACTACTGGAGTTTACCAGAAAGTTTGCAAACTTTAAGCAAAATTCACAAAACTGTTTGCAAAACAAACCCAAGCAAACTCATTAATTTTTACATATACAGTGCATTGAAAAAGTATTCACACCCCTTAAACTTTTCCACAATTTGTCATGTTACAATCAAAAAGGTAAATGTATTTTGTTGGGATTTTATGTGATAGACCAACACAAAGTGGCACATAATTGTGAAGTTGAAGGAAAATTATAAATGGTTTTTGCAAATAAATATCTTAAAAGTGTGGTGTGCATTTGTATTCAGCCTGTCTGAGTCAATACTTCGTTGACCCACCTTTCAATGCAATTACTGTACAGCTAAA
Organism: Rana temporaria; assembly: GCF_905171775.1. Classification (NCBI taxonomy): domain Eukaryota; kingdom Metazoa; phylum Chordata; class Amphibia; order Anura; family Ranidae; genus Rana; species Rana temporaria. Next base: position 103,363,174 of record NC_053492.1, read on the forward strand.
AGTCTTTTTGGGTATGTCTCTACCAGCTTGGCACATCTAGAGAGTGACATTTTTGCCCATTCTGCAAAATAGCTACAGCTCTGTAAGATTGGATGGAAAGCATGTGTGAACAGCAATTTTCAAGTCTTGCCACAGATTCTCCATTGGATTTAGGTCTGGACTTTGACTGGGCCATTCTAACAGATGAGTATGCTTTGATGTAAACCATTCCATTAAAGCCCTGGCTTTATGTTTAGGGTCGTTGTCCTGCTGGAAGGTGAACCTCCACCCCAGTCTCAATTCTTTTGCAGACTCTGAAGCCCTGTACACACGGGCCAGAATCTCGTCAGGGAAAAAAATGTTGTTTTCCCTGACGAGATTCTTGGCAAGAATCTCTTGCCGCCCGAGTGTACAGACACTCCTTTCAAAAGAACCGCGGTTCTTTTTAAAGGCAAGAACGCGTGACGTCATCGCTCGTCACATTCGATGCCGTCGCGCCATCTTGCTGCACCCTACCTTTGCCTAGGAAGCTACTGCGCATGCATCAAAGTCATTTCGAGCATGCGCGGGTTTCCACAGCCACAGGTAAGTATACACACTCTCGGGTTTCTCTATTTTTCTCGTCAAGATTTTAGGCAGTTTTTTTGATGAGAAACCTGAATGCCTCGTACACACGCTCGGTATACTCGGCAAGAAAGCTCTGCCAGCAGTTTTCTCGCTGGTTCTTGCCGAGTAAACCGAGCGTGTGTACGAGGCTTAACAGATTTTCTACTAAGATTGCCCTGTATTTGGCTCCATCCATCTTCCCATCAACTCTGACCAGCTTCCCTGTCCCTGCTGAAGAAAATCTTTCCCACAACATGATGCTGCCACCACCATGTTTCACAGAGGGGGTGGTGTGTTCAGGGTGATGTACAGTGTTAGTTTTCCACCACACATAGCGTTTTGCTTTTACACTAAAAAGTTACATTTTGGTCTCATCTGACTAAAGCACCTTCTTTCACGTGTTTGCTGTGTCCCCCACATGACTTCTTGCAAACTGCAAATGGGACTTCTTATGGCTTTCTTTCAACAATAGCTTTCTTCTTGCCACTCTTCCATAAAGGCCAGATGTGTGGCGTGCCTGACTAATAGTTGTCCTGGGGACAGATTCTCCCACCTGAGCCGTGGATCTCTGCAGCTCCTCCAGAGTAACCATGGGTCTCTTGGCTGCTTCTCTGATTAATTCTCTCATTGCCTGGCCTGTCAGTTTAGGTGGACGGCCATGTCTTGGTAGGTTTGCAGTTGTGCCATACGCTTTCCATTTTCGGATGATGGATTGAACAATGCTCCGTGAGATGTTCAAAGCTTGGGATATTTTTTTATAACCTAACCCTGCTTCAAGCTTCTTCACAACTTTATCCCTGACCTGTCTGGTGTGTTCCTTGGCCTTTGTGATGCTGTTTGTACACTAAGGTTCTCCTTTGAGGGCTTCACAGAATAGCCGTATTTATACCGAGAATAAATTGCACACTCTATTTACCAATTATGTGACTTCTGAAGGCAAATGGTTCCACTAGATTTTAGTTAGGGGTATCAGAGCAAAGGGGGCTGAATACAAATGCACACATTACATCAGGCACATAGCACATAGCACCTGGGGCACATATCACATCAGGCACATAGCACCCAACTGTCCTGTAGACAGTCAGCAGGCACATTGGTCTAGCAGACGGACGTGTGCCTGAGAGCTCCTCTCACCTGACCTCCAGTACTCCATCCTCCTCACACGCTCCCTCCGAGCAGCAGACAGCTAGGCAGGCAGGCAGGCAGGTGTTTTTTTTCCTCCAAGACCCAGGATCCAGGACAGCTGCTCCTGCTCCTTGCAACACAAAAACAACTCCAGCTTCCAGCTCCCAGGATTAGCAACCTCACTGGTAAGCCCCTGTGTTCACCTGATCGCCGTCCATCTTCCTGATCCTCGGTCCGGTCCGAGGGCGAGTTGCGGCCGTCCTTTTAAGGATAAGCCGCGGCTTTCCGCCCAGATAGACTCCCCCATCTGGCTTCCCCCGGCTTCCCTAGCTCCACAGAGACATCCCTCTCCTGTTCCCCCACACCACCACTACTCCAAAACAGAAATCAGCTTCAAAAAACAAAATTAACATTTAGGCAGTCTGAATTTGACTGTGAAAAAGCGCTCGTAAGCGCGAAACGCGTCGTCAAGGACACACTTTTAATCGTTTTCCCCTTCTAATGGAAGTCTCATCCTAACTTTATGACTTTTTCAACTTCATTCTATTGATTTTTGTGAACAGCTTGTAATTATCAGCACACACCAGAGGGCACATTTAGGATTTCCCTGTATTGAAGCTACGCCACGTCTCAGACGTGTGACGTCAGCACGCTCACACAGGGAGAGTGCCCGCTCCCCCAGACCGCACCGCACTGTGCCGTGTCCCCGGCGGCTGGAGTCATGGACAGACCCGGCGTCCACTACACGGAGGCGACAGAAATCCCGCACCGTTCGGCTACAGTGAGTAAGGCAACATCCATCAGGTCCCCAACAGCGTCCCGGTGTACATCGTCCCGGCAAGGTACTGTGGGCTTGATCTGCGGTGGGTGCATCAGAGCAAGGCTGTGAGCTTTGACCCCCTTGTGAGACGTAAGGAGACTGCAGGAGATACTCTATATGTGCAATATGGAATCTGGCCACTGTGAATAGTCTTTCAAATTCAGACTGCCTAAATGTTAATTTTGTTTTTTGAAGCTGATTTCTAATTAAAGGACTGTTTTTTCCTCAATATAGACTTTACCAATTAATGAGTTCTCCCCCCCCCCCCCCTTGATTTTGGGCTGATTTATTTCTGTGGACTTCCATGAGCGCAGATTTCTGTTTTGGTGTATATCTGTATTATTGGTACTTCCGGGTACCATTGATTCTGCAGCACTGGTTGGTTCACGCCCTGTATGAGGATCGACATATCCTTTGGGACACTAGTTTTTTCCCATAGAGCGCTAGTGAATGTTTTTCTGTGGCCACCACTACTCCAGGCATCCCTCCGCCACCTCTCCGGCTCAATTTCCGCCTTTTCGGGCGTCCGCACCGGCCTGTGAAGAATCGCGGCAGCCACGATCTAGGAAAGGCCGTGGCTTCATCCGTGGCCTAGCGGCGCGTCGCTTCCACTCCCCCAGCAACCTTCACCTAACTGCCCAAACGGCCCAGAAAAGCCCCCCCCCCCCCCCTACCCCTGAAGAGTACCTTTCTCCCTGCTATCGATCCTGTCCTCCCCAGCAGCACCGATCCACCCAATCTGATAGCCACCAGCCTGGCCCCTACTGCCTGATCGGCGGCCATCTTGCTACACCCAGCCCCACTCTCCCCTTCTCAATACTATTAGAACTTGATCCAGGGTTTGCCCGATCGCCTCTTAAGGGGTCAGGAAGGAATTTTTTTCCCTGTCATAGCATATTGGCACAGCTCGGCCAGGGTTTTGTTGCCTTCCTCTGGACCAAGCCAGGATAGAGGATTCAGTTAATCCTTGAAAATCCCCCCCCCCCCCTGGTGTTTTCGCAAACATGGTCAATCTGCAATATTCCGCAGAAACCATTTGGGATCTGAGGTGAGTTGCCGCAATATTGCCAGCCATCACCAAAAAAGCCCTAATAATTGAGCGACTATTAAGAATCGATCAACGATCGACTATCAAAAATCCCCGCCGTTCACCTCAGCCTAAGCCCATTTCATGTGCGCTAATCAACACAAGATCGGCAGTAAAACACGGACTAGAAATCCATGATTTCATTCTACTATACGATTTAGACTGCCTCTTTATTACAGAGAGCTGGCTCACAGCCGACTGTAACACCATTCTAAGTGAACTGGTGCCAGATAACTATCGTATCATAACTGAAAACAGAATAGGGCAAAGAGGAGGAGGCCTGGCGGTGATCCATAAGATTCATCTTGCAATCACCAAACCAGTCCTTCAGAACCATCTTCCATTCATGGAAACCCTTATGCCGCATACACACCATCACTTTATGTGATGAAAAAAAACGACACTTTCTGTGAAGTAAAAAATGACGTTTTTGAAACTTCAATTTTCAAAGACGAAGTTGCCTACACACCATCGTTTTTCTCACAATGTTCTTGCAAGTGAGGTTACGTTCCACCACGTTTTACCATTGAAGCTTGCTTCATAAGTAGCTTCTGGGCATGCGTGGATGAAAAAACGTCTTAGAAAACGACGTTTTTTGCTACACACGGTCAATTTCTGTGAAGTAAAAAGTGCACTTTTGAAAAACGACACATAAAATTGAAGCATGCTTCAATTTTTTTTGGTCGTTTTTTACAAGACATAAAACGACGTTTTCCCCCACACACAGTCAATTAAAGTGACGTTTTTAAAAACGTCATTTTTTTTCATCACATAAAGTGATGGTGTGTACGCGGCATTACTCTACAACTGCAAATAAATTCCCAGGAGACCGGATTCTACTCTGCTATAGACCACCCGGTCCAAAATCGCAGCTGTTACTATCATTGACGGACTTTATCTCCACTTACACCCTTAACGGCAAACACCTTTTGCTGCTCTGGGATTTCAACCTCTGGGCCAACTCCCCACAAGACCCCGTTGCCGACGCCTGTATTGACCATCTGGAAGGATTAGGGCTACAACAATTAGTATGTGGGCCCACACATGCTTCAGGTCACACACTTGATCTTATTTTCAGACAAGATCTGGAAATAAAAATCTTGGAAAATTAACCGTTGCCATGGACTGATTACCATGCAATTAAATTAATTATTTTGGAAATCCCCCCTTAACAAAAACATCAAAACCAGTGACAACACACTGGACTAGATGTCAGAAGAAGCTCCACTCGGAACTCTTCAAAACCACGTTAAGGGGAAAAATGAAGACAATTCAGCCGCATCAAACGGCCGAAGAAACACTGGATGCCATAAATGCAGCCCTATTACAGTCTGCTGACTTAATAGCGCCGAAAAGGAAAACCTGCATCCGGAAAAATTCCTCCAGCTGGTTCAACAACCAACTGGTGTTACTGAAGCAAGAGCGCAGAAGGGCGGAAGCCGCCTGGAAAAGAAGCACTTCAGAGGAAAACCTCTCCATCTACAAAGCAATAACAAGAAAATACCACAAAGAAATTTTCAAAGCCAAGAAAAATTATTTTTCCAAGGCTATCAACAGCACCCTCAACCGCCCCCGCGAACTCTTCAAGCTGGTCACTCAGACCATGAATCCAGGTTGTCTTGAAGTCCCCAATTCGGACACCCAAAAATTTTGCAATGATTTATCGGATTACTTCATTAATAAAATCGGGGAAATCCGAGAAAGCATTCAGTAAAACAATACCCCCCTCAACTCCCCCCGCAATTATTCACACAATACCCACAACAATCTACCACAATCAGGTAAGTTCACGCTGGAGCCCATCTCTATCCGTGCCACAAACAACATCATCGGTGCTTTGCGTAACGGCACAGCACCTAATGATATCATCCCCACTAAACTGCTGAAGGAATGCGCCGACATCCTGGCACCTCCTATCACGCAGCTTATAAACCAATCTTTCAAGGAGGGCATAGTACCCTCCAAGTTGAAAGAGGGCATAATCCAACCCATCTTGAAGAAACCCACACTAGACCCCAAGGACCCACTCCACCGCTGTCCCATAACATGCCTAAATGTACTCTCAAAGGTAATGGAAAAAGTAGTGGTACAACAGCTGCAACAGCATCTAGATACCCATAACCTACTTGATCCATTTCAATCTGGCTTCCATCCCGGACACAGGACGGAAACAGCATTGCTCAAAATATAGGACGACGCTCTCGAGGCCGCAGACTAAGGAGAATCTTGTCTTCTGGTTCTGTTAGACCTAAGCGCAGCTTTTGACACTGTAGACCACAAACTATTATTGACACGGGTAACTGAAGTAGCCAGAGTTGCAGAGGGCGATTTATCTTGGTTCTCCTCTTTTTTGGAAAACCGATCTCAAACAGTAAAGTTAGGACCCTTCACTTCTGAGAAACGCACAGTCCCTCAAGGATCGCCTCTGTCGCCGGTATTATTCAACATCTATCTTCTTCCCCTTTTTGAAATCATCAGCAGACAAAAAATGCTTTATCACTCATATGCAGATGACACACAACTATATTACCGCATTTGCAATAGAAAGGATCACCACCTCAATCTAGAGACATGCCTCTCTTTGATAGAGAACTGGATGACAAAGAGTTACCTTAAACTCAACGGAGCAAAAACAGAACTTTTCCTATTTCACGCCAAACGGAGGAATCAACATGCAACATCGTGGATACCCCCGCCCATTCTGGGCAAAATCATCTCCCCTAGCGCCAAAGTCAAAAGTCTCGGGTCATCTTCGACTCCTACATGACAATGGACGCACAAATAGAGTCGGTAGTCAGCGGATCTCACCATCTGCTGCGCCTACTACGCAGACTTACTCCTTTTATTCCCAAAGAAAACATAGTGGTCGTAGTGGGATCAATTGTGAACTCCAGACTGGACTATGCGAATGCCCTTTACCTCGGACTCCCAAAGTACCAAATCGCTCGTCTGCAAGTCGTTCAAAATACGGCCGCCAGACTTGTCACTGGGAAAAAGCTCTGGGAAACAATCTCACCTTCACTAAGAACCCTTCATTGGTTGCCAGTAAAAGACAGAATTGCTTTTAAAGCACCCTGTCTAACCCATAGATGTATCCATGGGAATGCTCCCCATTATCTATGCGGAAAAAAAAAACTGATAATCCCAATCGCGTTCTGCGATCCACCAATCAAAATCTTCTTCAGATACCGAAACCCAACTACAAGTCCAAAGGAAATAGAAGATTCGCGGTCCAAGGTCCCAGGAACATCAAGCGCCCAGAGGCGATTAGGTTTGCATGTGTCGCGCTATATAAGTTTCTCATTCATTCATTCATTCACTACACACACAGATATTTATTTGTAAAACATTTTAAAAAACATTTATAATTTCCCTTCCTCTTCACAATTATGTGTCACTTTGTGTTGTGTTTGTGTTGTGTTTCACATAAAATCCCAATGAAATACATTTACGTTTTTGGTTATAACATGACAAAATGTGGACAATTTTAAGGGGTATGAATACTTTTTCAAGGCACTGTATACTATGGAGGAGCGACATACTAAAAATACCATTAAATAAAGTGATAGAATATTTCTGTGCACACCAAGCTCTGTGGGCAGTGTACAGTGACCCATAGACCACATAAATCTAAGACGTAACCACATCAAATGAATGATTACAAGGAACTTTCTACAAGGTTTCACATGACCCTGCAATTCTAATTAATGTGACAGGTTGTATGACAAGTTACTGCCAAGCACATAAATGCTCTCTGTGATTTACTTGCATATTTGACACTCGGGGCGGATTATCTTGTAACACCCTTCCTTGCTCGCTTATTCCTCTATACATTAAAAATATTTTCAACAGCAATAATGAAATGAGACAAATAGTAAAAATAAAACAGGGAACATTTTGTTTCTCTGAATGTTTTACACATAGTGGGCAGGGTCAAAAAAAGGAGGAATTGCCGGTGTGCTGAAAAAAATAAAACATGGGTGATAACAACATGCTAAATAAAATTCAAGGACTTAATAGTGTACTGCACAGAAACACAACTAAAACTGATTTGATAGTTACAGGCCTACAGGTAACTAAGTTATAGCATATAGAAGAATATATAAGATCCTCTAAACAGCTGTGACTTCAAATACCCCGACAAAAAAAGCTAACCTGACAATACAAGGGCCTCAAAAGAGCAATTGTATACAATACATAAACAATCAAGCAACAATCATTCAAATACAGGGGCTAAAAACAGCCAATTTCGAAAATATGCTAATTAACAACTGAACAAACATGACAATTTGCATGCAGCAAATGGGAAATCACGAAAATCTAGGGGGCAACAAACTTATTATTATACAGGATTTATATAGCGCCAACAGTTTACGCAGCGCTTTACGACATCAGACTTAATTCAAAATGTAGATGCGATCAACTCACTAGAGTACATACGCGGTACCGCTCAGTGTATAAGCAGGTGCAGCATCCCTCAGATTGGTGCTGTCTACATAACTCAAAAAGGCATACAGCAAAAAACATTAGGGGTTAAAGACCCCCGAAAAGGAAGGTACAAATGGACCATGCAGCTTAACCACTTAAGCCCCGGAATAATTTACCCCCTTCCTGACCAGAGCACTTTTTGCGATACGGCACTGCATCTTTAACTGACAATTGCGTGGTTGTGCCCAAACAAAACTGATATCCTTTTTTCCCACAAATAGTTTTCTTTTGGTGGTATTTGATCATCTCTGCAATTTTTTTTTTTTGCACTATAAACAAATTAAGAGCGACAATTTAAAAAATATATATATTTTTAACTTTTTGCTATAATAAATATCCCCCAAAAAAAAATATATATATATTTTTTTTCTCGGTTTATTCTTCTACATATTTTAGGTAAAAAATCGCAGTAAGCGTATATTGATTGGTGTGCGCAAAAGTTATAGCGTCTACAAAATAGGGGATAGATTTATGGCATTTTTTTATTGGTAATGGCGGCGATCTGCGATTTTTATCTTGACTGCAACATTATGGCGGACACATCGGACATGTTTGACGCTATTTTGGGACCATTGTCATTTATACAGCGATCAGTGCTATAAAAATTCCCTGATTACTGTGTAAATGACACTGGCAGGGAATGGGGTTAAACACTAGGGGGCACTGAAGGGGTTAAGTGTGTCCTAGGGAGTGATTTTAACTGTGAGGGGATGGGCTACCAGTGACACGACAGTGATCCCGATCACAGAAGCAGTAGCTCATTGTCCTGTCACTAGGCAGAACAGGGAAATGCCTTGTTTGCGTCTCCCCATTCTGCCACTCTGTGACACTTTTGTAGGACACCGGCGGACTTTGAGTCCGGGCATGGTCACGGAGCATGCGGTAGGCACGTGCGCGCAAACAATGCTGCGATTTAAAGGGGACGTACCTGTATGCCCATTTGCCCAGTCGTGCCATTGTGCCGACGTATATAATTGTGTGCTGTTCGGCATGTGGTTAAGCAAGGGATTTTATTGCACATAAAACATTTAAAAAAAATGGGTAAAAACAACCACCAACACCTGGGCTAGGTTAAAAAAGACAACATTGTCTAAAAATGTTGCAGCAGCACCATGTATCACACCATGCACAATAGGTGTGTGTATATATTGATAGTAGTACACTTAAGAGGACCTTGACACCATCATATAGCTTCTCCCGAGTAACATGTGGAGCAAAGCTGACGGGTCAGTATTTGGCGCATTACAAATCCATTAAATCAATCAATCAATCAATCAAAGCTTGACGTTCATGGTGAGATATAAAACTTCTCATAAACAGTCACAAGGTTGCATAATAACTAGATGTACCCACTGAGTGTCAGTTACTCAGAGCTTACTTTTTGCTCAAGACAGACTAGTCTGTCAGGATGTGCTGAGATGTGTCAAGACACGCAGGTTATAATCACATAATTCTGAGTTTATTTGGTGAAGTAGTAAAGTACACAGTTGCAGGCTAACATAACAGTCAAGGAATGATCGGTCCGCTCACCCGGCCATCTGACAAGGATAGCCAGTCACAGGCAATAGCCCCAGTGTCCTGATTGGAGCCTGCTCTCCAGTGTATGGCTTGCATGGATCAAGCCGGATTGGCCGCATTCACTTGGACCCTGAGTCAGGAGTACTGGAGCGATAGCAGTCGTGTGGTCCGCTCACTGTAAAGCCGCCTCAGCGTGCCTTTGCCAAGATGGATTCTGCTGTCCTCATAGAGTACATTGAGCATGTATGAGCGCGTTGAGCCACGTCATCTGTGACGTTTATGCGTCACTACTGTATTGTGTTATGACCGACATGTTTCGCCCAATCAGCGTGAGCTTCTTCAGGGATGGCAACAAACTTAACCCCCCTCTCAATAAACTTTCTGCCAGAGCTCTGATCAGTAAACTCTCTTCACGCAAATCCTCCTTCCCCTCTGCAAAAGCCTCTACCAGTAAAAGTCCAACTTCCCCAGCAAAACTCCCCTAAACATAAACCCCCCAGAAAAGAAAACCCTCCTGGCAAACTCCATCCTCCATCAACCTCCATTTCCCCAGTTAACCCCCTCCTTCCATAAAATCACGTACCAGACCTCAGATACATTGGCACCTGACAGATTGAGGAAAGTCCTCCTAGGCTTCCATTAGCTATGTCTTGTGACTCATCAGAGGAGCTTAGGAGGGTTTTTTTTGGCCACTTCTGTACCTGAGGACTAGCAGGTCTGCCAGGTGTAGAATTGCAGAGTTGTGGGTAACATGGCAGTGTGCATCCGGCAGGACTTCCTCTCCCAGGTACACTACTGCATACACTGTTTAAATATAATATTTGAGTGAGGTATTTGCCCAGATAATTAGTTTTGCTTTGTTTTAGATTGTGGAAGAATTAAAAACATTGTACTTTTTTATTGCTATCTTGAGCTTGATTAGAGAGATTTCAGTTACTGTCCAGGTAATAACAGTTTCACCAGACAGTAGGAGAGGGAAAACTTTCAACAGCAACACACACAACTAATAAATGCTTTTTTTCCAGAAGAGTAGGGAAGGCTAGAACCATTATCAACTTGATTAGCTGTCTGTCCCTTTTGGAGATTTTCTAACACTTCCTGTTTAGTGAAACCATTGTCTTTATGACAGAAAGTGATTTAGTTTCAAAGTGTATGAGGCAAGGCTGAATCAGAAACTCAAAAAAAGCACTAAAAAAAACACCTTGGGCTGGACCCTTGGGCTCTCTGCTTGTCTGTAGGTGTTTGTGTTGGGTGGGTTTGCTCTCTGGGAATCATGGCACACCGATACTGGTGGTGATGAGATAGGTTATTGTTATTATATCGAATATGTTTAAATTAATTTTTTATACAGTCTGCATTCATTCTTAAGTGGTTTCCTGATGAAGCACAGGAACGAAACATGTTGAAACCACCAATGATAATAATTTATGCACAGGAATTATGACATGGTTTTAACAATGTATGAGTTATAAATTCAATTGTATGTAATAAAAGTGATTTTGTGTAATACATATATTTGTGTTCTAAATTTTGGCACCAAAAAAGTCAAATTTATTATTGTTTTTTGATTGAATGACAGAAGAGGAGGGACAAATTATTAAAACAGAGCTGCAAAATAGCATTACAACCTTGACAGGGTTGCTAACCCTTCCCAACTGTGCAGAAAAGTTTTGACTAGACATACACTTTAATGTTAATGTTATTCAGAACGTTATAGCCGACTCTGTAGTCTTCCTGTTAACAAGTTTGAAGGCTCAGTCCAAAAAGTGTTTTATTTATTTATTTATTTTTACAAGAAGGGTCAACTGATTGATCCCTATATATTGTGAGGATTTTACTGATCAGATCTTCCTGCCATTTCCTGTGCCCTGGCCCTCCCCACATTGAGGCTCTGTTGCTACAGCAATAGATGTATCTACTGTTGCATTATAAAAAAAAAAAAATATATTAAAAGATAATTGTACTTTTAAGGGAAACTATATTGACTTTAGTATTTTTTTTTTTTGGGGTCTATGGGCCAGATTCACAGAAAAAGTACGCCGGAGTATCTGCTGATACTCCGGAGTACTTTCAAATTTGCTGCGTCGTATCTTTATTTGTAATTCACAAACCAAGATACGACGACATTTGTCTAAGATCCGACAGGCGTACGGCTTCGTACGCCTTCGGATCTTAGGATGCAATATTTCGGCAACCGATGGGTGGAGTTTGCGTAGTTTTCCGCGTCGGGTATGCAAATTAGCTGTTTACGGCGATCCACGATGGTACGCGCGTACGTCGCATTCTCTTACGTCGTCACTAGTCGGCTTTTTCCATCGCAAACTTACACCTGCTATTTCATGGCTTAGATTTAGACCAGCCATGTTAAAGTATGGCCGTCATTCCCGCGTCGAATTTAAATTTTTTTTTTTTGCGTAAGACGTCCGGGAATACGAAAGGACGTAACGCACGTCGCCGTTCAAAAAACACATCGGGGTGCCGTAATTTCGCGCAAAGCACGGCGGAAAATTTCCTAACAGAGCATGCGCAGAACGTTCGGCGCGGGAACGCGCCTAATTTAAATGGTACACGCCCCATTTGATATAGGCAGGCTTGCGCCGGACGGCTTTACGCTACGCCGCCGCAAGTTTACTCGCAAGTGTTTTGTGGATCAAGCACTTACGATGAAAACTTGCGGCGGAGTAACGTAAAGGGGATACGTTACGCCGCCGTAATTGTTCGTGAATTTGGCCCTATATGTTTTTAACTAATGTCTTGCCAAAATGAGACAAAAAGGTTTTGACTAGGGTCATGCTTTAATACAGAGTAAACCCATGACAAAGTATTCAGACAAAACTATGAGTGCTGTGAAAAAAGAGCACAGTAGAAGTCGTTTCATTTCAAACACTCTGCCTGAAATCTTGCACGGGTCCATCTAAAGGAATAGGGATGGATGGAAATAAGTCATTGAACTGATAACAAATACTATTCTGTATGCCATTTAAGTACAGATGAACCCCAAAAATTTAATTTCCTGTGTATGTGATTGGCTCCCCCCTTTTTTTTTTCAGCCATCTTTGTCTTATTATACCACTGGGATTGGTCATATATCTATAGCATGCAAACTCTCCCACTTAAAAAAGGAACTTTATCCTAGGAAACTAAAATATCCTAAATGTTTGCTTAACTTTAGCTTAAAGCAAACCTCCATTTTGTAGAAAGAAAATGGTAGCTTATCAGCCAGCATTGCTAAATAAGAGTCTCTATTGTGCCTGTACACTACTAATCTCATTCTTGGCATCTCAAAAATATAAAATAAAGACCTTTCATTGTTGGACTGATGACACAGAACCTTCCCCAGTAGTAGCAGCAGCAGCTCCAGTGATAACAGGTTGCCAAAAGTAGTACACAACTGCGCATGTGTGGAAATTTATGCAAGGCACCGAGTAGGTCAGATTTATGTTATCAAAAAGTTTAGCTAGGACATGTTTTCAAGATGGCACATCACTGTGATTGAGATTAATGCCGCGTACACACCATCACTTTATGTTTTTAAAAATGTCACTTTAATTGACCGTGTGTGGGGGAAAACGTCGTTTTATGTCTTCTAAAAAACGACCAAAAAAAATTGAAGCATGCTTCAATTTTATGTGTCGTTTTTCAAAACGTCAACTTTTACTTCACAGAAATTGACCGTGTGTAGTAAAAAACGTTGTTTAAAACAACGTTTTTTCACCCGCGCATGCCCAGAAGCTACTTATGAAGCAAGCTTCAATGGAAAAAGTGGTGAGAACGTAACCTCGCTTTGCTAGAACATTGTGAGAAAAACGATGGTGTGTAGGCAACTTCGTCTTTGAAAATTGAAGTTTCAAAAACGTCATTTTTTACTTCACAGAAAATGTCGTTTTTTTTCATCACATAAAGTGATGGTGTATACGGGGCATAAGATATTCCTTCCTTCCCAGGAAATATGTGCACATGGGAGAACAAATTCACAAAATAGTATGAATTATAAGAAATGCTTAAAGCTCACCTTAGGACAAAAATGAACCCGTGTCCTTCTGCGTCCTACCACCCCAGGGGTGTTTTTTCTTATCTTGTAAAGAAAGTTTTACTCTAAAGAGATGATCTAGAGAGCCACTGGTAGTTTTGGCCTTTTTCCCCCTCTTAGCTCACACAGCTTTTCCAACAGTCCTTCTCTGGTTCAGGAATCAGTCCAGGGGTTTCTTTTTTGTAGTTTTTATTAGTAACAATAAACTTGGATGGGGATAAGGAGCATAGGATACCCCGGAACTGTAGATCTTGAACTTGAAAAAAATGAGGACAACTAATTTCCTGTCTGGCTCTTGACAAAAGTCTTGTACACCTTCAGCTGCATCTTTACAATACCCAACAGTATTGCACCCCTGCTTGGCTGCACTGGCACACTTCGGGGTGTACTTCTCGCAGCAACTGTGCCATAGAATTTCTATGCTGCCTGTGATCTGTCTTCTAAAGACTAAAGCACAATACAGTCACTCTTGCAGCACTGGGGTCTTGTACTGACACAGGATCATCGGTTGCCTCCTGGCGATATTCACCAGGCTCTTTCCCACTTGAGGGAGATGAAAGATGAAGGCTCATTCAGCCTCTGGACAACTTGGTCTCTCTCCAACAGCTTCCTTTCTGGCTCTCCTCCTATAAGCTCTCTCCTCACCCCCACAATTCCTGAAATGGGCTCTCCAGCTAAGCCAAGCTGGAGCCCGGGTGTCTTTGGGTTAGCTTCTGCCCTGGAAAACAAGGTCCCTCAACAGGGGTCTCCTCTAGGATGGACCCTGGACCACTGCTTTACACCAGCATGCTGCCACTCAGGCTCAGAATATTTATGGGCTCTTCTCCCACCTTCTGGGCACACCTCCCTAAAGATCAGTGAAAGTTCCATAAATATTCAGACTACAATCTCTGCCACTATTTTTTAAAGATTTCTAGAATACAGGGCAATGTAGCAGAGCAGCAGCCTGTCAAAACCCGAGCAGCCCTAACTAATCAACCCCTGCTCCACTGATTACAGTGGAGCCAAACTAAATTTAACTCACAGCCTTTCCCCCAAAGGGAGTGCTACACATGCCATTTGTGTCTATCACCTGTGCCATTTCTGGATGCAGAGTACTCCAACGATGCAGATTTGTAGGCAGGTGATATTGGTAGTGCCAAAAGCCTCACTACTCGAGTTTATTACTTGAAAAGGTTTCCTATTTATTTAATGCTCTAGCATCTACCATCTAATAAAATGTAAGTTTTGGGTTTAATAAGTCTTAATTTAAAGAGCTTTTAGTATTTTTTGTAAAGATGCAGCAGGTTTTAGTATTACCTGCACCAATCAAGGTATTTCATGTTATTATTAGAACAAGACTAAGGTTTGAAAAGCTAACACACACCTGTTACTCTTTCCATCATGTCACTAAAGGCAATACACGGCATTAATTTGTTTTTCTCCAACATTAGACCACAGAACTGGATGCTTGAAAAGTAGTACTTACTACTTTCCAAGCTATTGTTCACGAAATGCTATTAATCTATTTTCTATTTGCTGTGGCTGTGGCCACAATGTGGAAAGCAATGGAGGAAGTCTATGCTGAAGGATGGGAGGAGTCTTTGTACAATCTAAGTATATAACTACCAATAACTGTTTACAGAAACCAAAGAGGAAATTTGTCTGCATTATGTCTCGTGCCAGCTCTTTTTTGTGTGTTTTGTGTATCGTGTTGCTAGGACTCCAGTCCCTGACCCACGCTGCAGGTGAGATTTTATTTACAGAATGCACTTAAACATGTTTTGTTACATTGTTAGACTGAATAAATGACTGGTCTGTAAACAGGATCAAATTTAGAGCAGTTGACCAAGAAATTTTCTTTACTGCAATAATTAATCTTAGTAAGATAGGTAACAGACATAAAACAAATATTGGTCTTGGTAGCATTTGCAACTATGAACCATTCTGGTGCTAGTGCCAAGGGGTTAGTCAGCTGGTATTAGCCAAAAATATCAGAATTATTCACCCAAGCCCTGTCAGCAAAAACCATGGGGTTGGTTTACTAAAGTCAATGGCCCAGATTCTGAAAGGGCTTACGACGGCGCAACGCCATGTGCGCCGGTCAATTGGTCTTACCTTCTTCACACATAAGGCGTAATTGGCAACTAGATATCAAGAAGGGGGGTAGATGGTAGATGGTATAGAACCCCGGCAGTATTGAATCGGATATTCCCACAGGTGTCAAATCTTTGTTGGCGATGTTAAGGATCGGTGGGCACTCTGGTACACATCTTTTGGGAATGCCCGGGTATAAAAGATTTTTGGAAAATGGTATCTGAAACAATTAAAGAAATTACATATGTGTCTCTTGGAGAGAATCCTGCTGCCTTTTTGCTGTTTGATATCCCTTTTATCATCCGAAAAATGTAAAAAATCTTTACTGAGACATCTACTTACGATAGCTAAAGCATGTATTCCAGCTCTATGGAAAAGTACTGTCTCTCCTACTAGACCACAATGGTTTGCTAAAATAACAGAAATTCAACAAATGGAAAATCTCACAATGACGCTAAGGCCGGGTACTCACGACCAAACATGTATGGTGAAAGCGGTCCGTCGGACCGTTTTCACCATACATGTCTGCCAGAGGGCTTCTGTACGATGGTTGTACACACCATCGTACAGAAGTCCGCGCGTAAACAATACGCGGGGCGTGTCCGCGGTGTCGCCGCGTCGATGACGCGGTGTCGCCGCGACAATGACGCAGCGACGTGGGCGGCCCGCCTTTAAAATGCTTCCACGCATGCGTCAAAGTCATTCGACGCATGCGAGGGACGGCGGGCGCCTGGACATGTACGGTAGGTCTGTACTGACGACCGTACATGTCCGAGCGGGCAGAATTCCAGCGGACTGTTTTAAAACAAGTCCAGGAATATTTGTCTGCTGGGAAAAGGCCCGGCGGGCAAATGTTTGCTGGAATTCGGCCCGCTCGCGCCCACACACGACCGAACATGTCTGCTGAAACTGGCCCGCGGACCAGTTTCAGCAGACATGTTTGGTCGTGAGTATGGGGCCTAAGGGAGCAGGAGGACAACTATCGCAAAATCTGGACTCCCTATATTATATATAGGGAACAGTTGACGCGAGGGGAAGGAGCTTAGGGAGGGAGGGGAGATGTGGAGGTTTTTTTTTCTCTCTTTCTTTTTCTTCTTATCTTTCTATATTTATGTTCTACGTTTTAATTTCTATGATACTTTTTCTTTTTGTATAACCAGGGTGGGGAACAGGGTAATGAAAATAGAACAAAGATATGGGACTATAGTTAGGGTTGCCAACTCATCCCTTTAAAACAGAACACATATGAATTACACAGGTTCTGAGGCTAATTTAATGCAAATAAGGCACCAAGTGAGTTTAATTACCTCCTTAATCAGCCACAGAACCTGTGTAATTAATATGTGTTCTGTTTTAAAGGGATGAGTTGGCAACCCTAACTATAGTAGACCTATATAAAAGTGTGATTTAAATGATGAGATAGTTGAAGTAGAACTGAAAAACTGTTATTGTTGGTGAAAGAGTAACTAATGTTAAGGAAAATAAGATGTTATGCTCAAAATAACAGAACTGTTGTTCAGATTTATTTTATGAATGGTGTATTAATATCTTTGTGAAAGAAAAACTAAAATAAAAAATATATAAAAACAATCTATTTGTAAATCAACTCCTTTTGGCTGTTTCCAAAATACTTTTTACATTACTGGCACAGATGGGTCTAAGCCTTAAAGCGGGGGTTCACCCTATAAACAAGAAAAAAACATTTTTTTTTCTTCTAGCATAAAATCAGGCATTGTAGCGCGAGCTACAGTATGCCTGTCTCGAATTTTTTATCCCCGTACTCACTGTGTAATCGTACATAGACGATTCCGACTGCCCACGGGGAATGGGCGTTCCAATCCAGACGGAAGGTGATTGACGGCCGGCTCTGGCGCGTCACGCTTCTCCGGAAATAGCCGAAATAGGCTTGGCTCTTCACGGCGCCTGCGCATAGCCTGTGCGCAGGCGCCGTGAAGAGCCGAGACCTACTCCGGCTGTCTTCGGGGAGCGTGACGTGCCAGAGCCGGCCGTCAATCATCCTCCCTCTCCATAGGCACGCCCATTCCCTGCGGGAGTCGGAATCTATAATGTACCAGTACACTGTGAGTACGGGGATAAAAAATTCGAGACAGGCATACTGTAGCTCGCGCTACAATGCCTGATTTTATGGTACAATGTTGACACTGAGGGTGAACTACCGCTTTAACAAAGGACAAGGGCATAATTTCTACATCAGTCTGTTGATTTTCTCACAATCAATAACAGGGATGATTACATTTAAGAAGAGTTTATCTGGGTGTATCAGTCCACTTTAAGGAAGATAAAACAAATCTAAAATTTAGGATGGATGCATTATAAAGTTAAAGTGGAACGCATCATGTGTAACACTCCAATTAATAAAATTTGACAAGTAAAATATTTACCTGTTAATTTTCAAATTATAATAGAACTGATCTGATTTTAGTTAACACAGCTGTGTTTGGGTTTTTAGGATTTTGATTTGGTTTCAGGATTTTCCCAACATAAAGTTTGAAAACTTCTAAGTACTAGTACGTAACAATCAGAAACATAAATCATGGGTTCCTATCTACCTTTCTCTTATCTCTAGTGGTTGACTGCTGCTATGCCTACACCAAGAAGCCATTGTCACGGAAAGTTGTTAAAGGATACATGATCCAGAACTCACATGAGGTGTGTGACATTGATGCTGTCATGTAAGTGCTTTTGTTTATTTATTATATAAACTCTTCATTTGTTATTTTCTGCAATATAATGTAGATATATATATATATATATATATATATATATATATATATATATATATATATATATATATATATATATATATATATATATATATATATTAGGGTTGTCCCGATACCACTTTTTAAGACAAGTACCAATACTTTTTTTCAAGTACTCGCCGATACCGATTACCGATACATTTTTTTAATGTCATGTGACAATTTGACTAATGGGCACTGATAGGGGGCACTGATTGTCACTGACAGATGGATGGCACTTATGGGCACTGATAAATGGCACTGAAAGGCGTCACTTATGGGCACTGAAAGGTGGCACTGATAGATGGAACTGATGTCACTTATGGGCACTTATGGGCAGGCACTGATGGGCACTGAAATGCGGCACTGATTGGCAATTGCATAATAAATTATATGAATGATGAGAGGGGAGGAAGGATTTTGCCATGCTATATGGCATATCCTTCCTTTTCTCTCATCTTTCATGTCATTTAACTTCTAGTAAGTATGCTGCAACGCCCATATTGGTACACCTTGCACTTGGCTGCAGTAAGCCAGCAGCAGTCTGAACTATATGGGCTAGGTGTAACAAGATGTCCGCTGCTGGCTTACTGCAGCCGAGTGCAGGGTGTACCAAGATGGCCGTCGTGATGTTTACCCTCCGACGGAGACACGGAACGTTACTTCCTACACCGAATGTGATGGCTCCGGAATCCGGTCACCGTTTTGGAAGGAATATGCAGTGGCGCCCTGCACCCCTAATAGACGAATTTAGTCATTCGGATATTATGTTATATCATCCAAGTTTGGATTTCAGTATTTTTATTATATGCCCTGCACCCCTGACTTGGCCAGCTTACCCCCGTAATCCACTACTGTCAGACCGATCTCCGCTCTGCTCTCTCCATCCGCCGACTTCCGGTTCCAGGTATCGAACTTTAATGGCATACCAGTTTTAGTCCGTAGGGTTCAATATTGAGTTGGCCCACCCTTTGTAGCTATAATAGCCTCAACTCCTCTGGGAAGGCTGTCCACAAGGTTTAGGAGTGTGTCTAAGGGAATGTTTGACCATTCTTCCAGAAGAGCCTTTGTGAAGTCAGGCACTGACTCGCAGTTTCTGCTCTAATTGATCCCAAAGGTGTTCTATCGGGTTGAGGTCAGGACTCTGTGAAGGACAGTCAAGTTCCTTCACCCCAAACTTGCTTATCTATGTCTTTATGAACTTTGCTTTGTGCACTGGTTCAAATCATTTGGTGGAGGGGGGATTATGATTCGGGGTTGTTTTTCAGGGGTTGGGCTTGGCCCCTTGGTTCCAGTGAAGGGAACTCTTAAGGCGTCAGCATACCAAGACACTTTGGACAATTTCATGCTCCCAACTTTGTGGGAACAGTTTGGGGATGACCCCTTCCTGTTCCAACATGATTGCGCACCAGTGCACAAAGCAAGGTCCATAAAGACAAGGATGAGCAAGTTTGGGGTGGAGGAACTTGACTGGCCTACACAGAGTCCTAACCTCAACCAGATAGAACACCTTTGGGATGAATTCGAGTGGAGACTGTGAGCCAGGCCTTCTCATTCACATCAGTGCCTGACCTTACAAATGCACTTCTGGAAGAATGGTCAAACATTCCCATAGACACACTCCTAAACCTAGTGGACAGCCTTCCCTGAAGAGTTAAAGCTGCTATAGCTGCAAAGGGTGGTCCAACTCAATATTGAACCCTACAGACTAAGACTGAGATGCCATTAAAGTTCATGTGCGTGTAAAGGCAGGTGTCCCAATACTTTTGGCAATATAGTGTATATATAATTCAAAAGATAAGGCAGCACTCATGGGGCTTGGAATGTGACTACTCAGCAATAAGGTTTATTTCAATGAGGCACAAGCTCGTCTTCCTCAGGACCTGTGCTTTGCTGAAATATGAAACATAACATTTAACCCTATTACTGAGTGTCCACCTTTTAAGCCCCATGAATGCTGACATATTTTTTTGGATTATATTACCCCAAGCTTTGCTATGTTCAGAAAAGCCTACCTCCCTGTTCTGCATAAAATGATATAGGGTTTGAATAAGACATTTAGAAAGGAAACCGCTAATGTTTTGCTTTTTATATAGAGGCCTTGGGGCATTTTTATAAAGTAGTGAATGTGAATTTCACCAAATATTCACTAGTAATGAATCAATTACATAAAATTTAACTGACAGATGTGCCTCGCAAACCTAATTCATAGCGGAAGTCCACTATAACAATAAAAACAACAGTATGGCCTTAGAACAGCCAAAGTGCAGGTTTAAAAAAGTACAGCACATAAGCAGAGTAAAGGTTTTTTTTTTTTTAACAAAGCTTTATAAAGCTGACTTCCAGACTACAACGTGTGGAGTCATTTAGCGGTTCTCAGACAATGTAAAAAGCAAGGTTTGTCATTAAATGGGTTGCTGGTTTCCCAAAATGGGCTCTTGTTATAAGGTCATTCTAGGTTAACTGAAGCATAGTTTAACCACTTGCCTACTGGGCACTTTCACCCCCTTCCTGCCCAAGCCATTTTTCAGCTTTCAGCGCTGTCACACTTTGAATGACAATTGCAATGCTGTACCCAAATGAAATTTTTATAATTATTTTCCCACAAATAGAGTTTTCTTTTGGTGGTATTTGATCACCTCTGCGGTTTTTATTTATTGCGCTATAAACAAAAGAAGAGAGACAAGTTTGAAAAAAAAACACAATATTTTTAACTTTTTGCTATAATAAATATCTTTTTTTTTTTATTATTCATTTTTTCTCAGTTTAGGCCGATAGGTATTCTTCTACATATTTTTGGTAAAAAAAAAACGCAATAAGCGTATATTGATTGGTTTGCGCAAAAGTTATAGGGTCTACAAAATAGTGGATAGATTTATAGCATTTTTTGTATTTTATTTTTTTACTAGTAATGGCGACGATCAGCGATTTTTATTGTGACTGCTATATTGCAGTGGACACATCGGACACATTTGATCAAGGGGTTAATGTATTCCCTAAGGAGTGATTCTTACTGTGGGGGGAGGAGAGTGACTGGGGGAGGCGACCGATGGTTGTCCCTATGTACAAGCAACACACCATCGGTCCCCTCTCCCTGACAGGAGGTGGATCTGTGTGTTTATACACACAGATCCACAGTCCTGCTCAGTTACTGGGCAATCGCGAGTGCCCGGCGGCCATCGCGGGCACCGGGCACGCGCATCGTGTCCCCAGTGACGCGGCGGTCGTGCGCGCCCCCTAGTGGCTTTAAAAGGGCGCAACGTCATATGACATCCACCCAGAACAATAGGGTCTGCCTCCTGCCGTCATTTTACGGCGGGCGGTGGATAAGTGGTTAATGAGGTCTTCTGTTAATTTTAGACATTAAATTAACATACAGTATATATCTTTATTTTATTTTTTTGCAGATTAATCACAATGAGATTCAGAGTGTGTGCAAATCCTAGAGAACCATGGGTCAACAGACTTGTGGCAGCACTTAAGTAAGTAAATGTTATAAAAAATATTTCTGAGCAACCATATATTAATTAAACTATTCATTAAGCACAGCAAGGTTCCCATTGACAGGCCAGCGCCATAGACGACAATTGGACATTAGGCCACCTTCAAATACAATTATTCTAAAAGATATGAACAGCGCTCGAGAAATTAAATACTGTGACAAATATCAAACCTCTTAAAGATCTTTTAATGTGTCACGTGCATATTCAAAACAGCTTTTGTGCAAACATGATTTTAAAGTGCTCAAAAAATATAAATACAATGGAGCCTTGGTTTTGGAGTAACGCGATTAATGAGCGTTTAGAAAGACGAGCAACTTTTAAAAAAAATCCTGACTCGGTTTGTTGTCTCGCAAAACTAGCAGGATTCAAGCCTCTGAGGTGTGCAGTACCGCATTTGGCCAGAGGTGCAGGGGCGCCAGTAAAACTCAGAATGGTTCGGAATCACTCAGAAATACTGTATTTATCTGCCTATAGCGTGCACCGGCGTGTAGCGCGCACCCCTAATCTAGAAGGGAAATTCCTAAAAAAAAAAATGAATTACTTACAGTTTTTGTGTTTTGCCCGGCGTCCATCGGCGGCCTTGTTCGGTCCGGCGTCCGTTTGCGGCCGTGCGCGGGGTTTGTCCAGCCTTCCTCGCGGCGTTCGTCCAGGTGTCCGTCTGCGGGGTCCGTCCAGTCCTCCATCCGCACGTTGCCCGGGGTTGCGGCGGTGTTCGTTTTTGAATTAGGCGCAGAGAGAAGCCGGATTTCCTGTTTGTTCGGCTCCTCTCGGCTTCTCTCGGGTGGCTGCGGGCGTAGCCGAGCGTAGCCGAGTGTGCAGTACACTCGGGCTCGGCTCTAGGCTGCGGCGCTTGGCGCCTAATTCAAAAAAACAAACACAGCTGCAACAGTATCGGCGTATATCGCGCACCCACGATTTCCCCCTGATTTTAAGGGGAAAAGAGTGCGCGGTATACGCCGATAAATACGGTACTCAGTTCACGAGTGTTTCCGATTTCAGCCAAGTTGTCTCCAACTATTTCTGAATCTCTCCGACGGCCCCTACCTCTGGCCAAATGCAATATTGAATGCGATAGACGTCAATGCGGAACGAATTATCTTAATTTCCTTTGACTTCTATGGGGAAACTCGCTTTGATATGCGAGTGCTTTGATTAACAAGCATTCTCCTGGAATGGATCATGCTCTTAATCCAAGGTTCCACTGTGACATATAAAGTGCTATACTACAAATGCATGTGTAAACAATGCATGTGCAAAAATAAATGTCCACTGTTAAATTGTACCTTCTGTAATCATTAATAGAGTGCTCAACCAAGTGTCCACAACATCCACATTTGAATGCATCTTCACTTCTCGTGATCACATTAACATTATCTAGACTTGTAAATGTGCTCCTCCTCTCCCCTCAAAGCTCTCACTAACTGGTGTAATAAGATTTCTTATATTAAAAGAAGTAGGTCAAACTCGCTTGTATTATAAGAACCAGTTTTCCCTGAATTCTTCTCCAAACTTCACAGGAAATCTCACACTGACACCAAACATGGGCCATTGTTTACTCCCACTGGATGCAAGGACATTTTCTACTCTCTGCGGTTCGGCATAGGCACGTTCCAGGTGTGTTTTCCACACTGCAGGTGAACGCGCTTACCTTGTGATCTGCATGTGGAATAGCACCCCAAACACAAATCTCAAACATAGTCGGGTTTCCGGTAGCAAATCGCACTCTACCAGAGCACTATGTGGTTTGGTGCAGTGTTTTTTTTAAAGTAGTGCAGAACTGACTTTTCCCATGGTCCGATGCATTTTTCAGCCCATTCAAATGAACAGGGTGTCAAAAAGCACCAAACTGAAACACGCAGGAATCACACAGGGTTTCAACCTGCAGGTTCCATTTGCGAGCCTGGTGTGAACCGACCCTTTGAGTTGACGTGTATTAAAGTGGCAGCTCAAAAGAAAACATAACATTTCTGAAAGAGATTAACATACAGTACTGGCTGAAACAATTGGGCCACTAGAAGACAGGAAATAGTTAAAAGGGGTTGCCCTTCTCCAGCGCAATTAGACCCCTTTCACACTGGAGCATTTTTCAGGCGCTTTAGCATCATCTGCAATCCCAATGTGAAAGCCTGAGTGCTTTCACACTGAGGCGTTGCGCTGGCAGAGCATCAAAAAAAGTCCTGCAAGCAGCTTCTTTGCAGCACTTTAGGAGCATTGAATACACCGCTCCTAAAGCCCCCTTCCCATTGAGGCTCTTTTTTTAACACCTTTTTAGTGCCTGAAAAAGGCCTCAGTGTGAAAGGGGTCTTAGCAGCACTTTACCAGTGTTTTTTGGGCGCTGGCAGTGTGAAAGGGCCCTGAAAGCACTCAGGCTTTCACATTGGGATTGCAGACGAGGCTTCTTTCAGGCGCTTTTTTTAACGCCTGAAAAATGCCCCAGTGTGAAAGGGGTCTTGGGTGGCATGAGGTCAGAAGGTCAGGGACACAGCAAGAAATACACTCCTTTAATGCCACGTACACAGGATCCGACATTCTGACATCAAAACCGTGGAATTTTTTTCCGACGGATTGTTCGCTCAAACTTGTGTTGCATACACACGGTCACACAAATGTTGTCGGAAATTCCGAACGTCAAGAACGCGGTCATGTACAACACTACGACGAGACGAGAAAAATTAAGTTCAATGATTCCATGCGTCAAATTGATTCCGAGCATGCGTAGGATTTTTGAGCGTCGAGATTGGCTACAGACGATTGGAAATTTCCGACAAGAACTTTTGTTGTCGGAAAAATTGAGAACCAGCTTAAACATTTGTTGTCGGAAATTCCGACAGCAAATGTCTGATGGAGCGTACACACGGTCGGATTTTCCCGACAACAAGCTCACATCGAACATTTGTCGTCGGAATTTCTGACCGTGTGTACGTGGCATTATGTTACAGTTGTGTGCTCACATCATATTCTGTGCAGAGCAAAGAAACACGTCTTGCTCACTCTCTATCTCCATACTGTATATATATATATATATATATATACAGGCATACCCCACTTTTAAGTACACAGTGGGACCAGAGCATGTATGTAAAACGAAAATGTTCTTAAAGTGAAACAATACCTTTTTTCACTTCTAGGGTGTAGTGGGGGTCAGGGACTGTAGTAGGGGTGTCAGAAGCTGTAGTTGAGGTCTCAGGGGCTGTAGTGGAGGTGTCAGGGGCACACTGGAACAGGACGGGCTATGCTCTCAGAGCTTCAGCTCCTTCTACTGCGGCTGCAAAATGTCTGTACAGTACCTGTAAGGCACTTTACATACACTCGCAGGTATGTCCTTACTCGCGAGTGTATGTAAAGTGAGTGTACTTAAAGCGGGGTATGCCTGTATACCTGTATCCTAATATATCTATCTATATATATATATATACCTGTATCCTAATATATCTATATATATATATATATATACCTGTATCCTAATATATCTATATATATATATATATATATATATATATATATATATATATATATATATATATATATATATACCTGTATCCTAATGATGATTTGTGATATGGTGCATTATCCTGCTGGAAGGAGCCATCAGAAGAAGATGGGTACACAGCTAAAAACAGGGCTCATCAGCCCAGCCAACCTTTTTCCAATCTTCTACTGTCCAATTTTGATGAGCCTGTGCGAATAGTAGCCTCAGTTTCCTGGCACCCGGTGTGGTGTTCTGCTGCTGTAGCCCATCTAATTCAAGGTTCTTTGTGTTGTGCATTCAGAGAGTGGTTATTTGAGTTACTCTTGCCTATCATCTCAAACCAGTCTGCCTATTCTCCTGGGACCTCTGACATCAACCAGGCATTTTCATCCACACAACTACCACTCACTGGATATTTTCTCTTTTTCGGACCATTCTCTATACACCGTGGAGATGGTTGTGTGTAAAAAACCCGGTAGATCAGCAGTTTTTTAAATCCAATATCATTTACATTTTTTACTAATATGATGAAACACACCTTTGTGGAAATTGTTCTTCTTTTCCAGTTCAGCCAATTACCTTTTACAGTTTTTGAGGTCTAGTATTATACATTAGTGTTGATGTTCTTTTGCATTTTATTTAATAAACTGTCTGTATTTAGTAAACTAAATAGAACACGTTTCCTATATGTCTGGCTGTTGAACTAATGATATATATTTTTTTTGTTGTAGGCGGAAGAAGGCAATAACACAAGCAGCCACCAAAAAACAACAGTAATGTTTTTTCCAACAATGTTTAATAAATGTAAACCTTTTTTTTCTACAATAAGCTACAGAATGCTACTTTTTCTTTGTTTTGCGCCTAAATTGTATCATTGTTTGTAAGAGCATTTATGTTTTATACCTGTTTGTTTGTTTTTTTTTGTTTTGCTTAGCTTCACTTTATTCACTTTATTAGATTATTTTATAAAAAAAAAAAAAAAAAAAACACAATGTTTATTTGCCAAATTCTGCAAATGTAATAATAAAGGCTAAACATATAGGAAACCAAGTTGTATACTTTGTATTTACTATTTTATTCATATTCACATTTCTCTTATTTTTCTAAAGAGGACCTATCAGTAAATTTACAAATGAACCACTTCCAGCCCAGAGGCTGTATATATAATGCCATGGATGAAAGTAGTTATGGCTTGACCTTGGTATCATTTTTTACAGGCGCCAACCAGCTTTCTAGCAAAAGTGATCCGAGCAACTATACAACACGCCAGATCACCTTTACAGTGCTTGGAATGGATTCCCCTCATGCTGCCGTATGCTGCCATTCCCAGACTCTCCCTTTTCCACTGGGGAGCCTGGGACCGATGTAAGCAGTCAGGTCAGCCGCGCACAGAGGAGATGAAGGAACCAGAGGCGTTGCTAGGGGGGTGCGGGGGTGCGGTCCACCCCGGGTGACACCCGCTAGAGGGGTGACACCATCCCGATTTTAGCTGACAATTCAATTCAAAGATATTGAAGGATGCAGAGGTATGCAGGGGGCACAGTGGGGTGCTTTTACATTTTAACGTGGGGGGTGCCAGATATTGGATCCGCCCCGGGTGCCAAATGCTCTAGGTACGCCCCTGGCCTATAGGCTCCTGAGATGTGAATTCCGGTTCTGGAGAAAGAGAGGTGGGGGGAGGGGACAAAGAAAAATGGAGAGAAAGAAGAAGGGATAGAACGAACAAGAAAGATGGATAGGGAGAGAGAGAAAAGGGGAAGAAAGGAGAACAGAGAGCAAACAGTAGGGTAAAAAATATTTGAAAAATGTTATTGGGGGGGGGGGGGGTGACACCATATTTTACCGCACCAGGTGACACCAACCCTAGTGACGCCACTGGAAAGAACATCCATTCCTCCCTTTCATCTGTCACAAAAGAAGCCATACGAGGTGAGGATTTTGTCAATTCAGTTTAGAGTTTTGCTGGCCACAGCCAATCAAACAAATCTCTGTCACACCAGAGCTTCCATTCACATTAGAGTGCCACCACCTTACGGCCTCCTCTTCACAATAGATTCCCATCCTCCATCACAGCAGAGTCCTCCATTACATCAAAGTACCCCTTCACATTAGAGTCCATGCATCACATGAGTGTCCCCTTACATTAGAGTACCCCTTCACATCAGTGTTCTTCCATTACAGTACATGAGACCCCCCTTTACATCAGAATCCCTCTATTACATCAGATTCTCCCCTTCACATTAGAGTCCATCTTACCATTACAGTCAGCCCCCATCACAGTAGAGACCCCCTTTACAACAGACTCTCCAGAGCCCCCTTCACACCTTCACTATGGCTGCAGCATTATGGCAGAGGGGGGATGTGGAGCAGGTCTGGACTGAAGCAGGACTTCCACCCCCCTCTAAATACCTGCCCTGGATCAATTTCTATGATACAGGCAGACCAGCAGCAGGCACCATAGCAACCAAGGAAGTAGGTCATCCTTGTCAGCCCCCCCCACACCATTGGGGGAAAATATGCAGTGCAATAGACAGGGACATGGCATGCTGGCTTGGCATTACCCACTTCAGCAATTTCCTGGATCGAGCCCTTTAGAGGAGGTATATTGTTTATAAAAAACAAGAGATCGATATGATTTGTTATTAAATAGTTAAATGTGAACTCTAATCCAGTGATGATGCCTAGGCACAGTCAGTCAAGAATTGCCTTGGAGGCAGTTCTTGACTGGCTGTGTCTAGGCATCATCACTGGGAGAATGGAGTCTGCTGCAAGCAGAAGCAAACCTGTGCTAAGAGAAGAACCTCCTTCATCAGGAACCAGAAGCTTCTTTATCACTCCTATGTAGACGACACTCAACTGTATTTCCGCATCTGCAACAAAAAGAATCATTCTCTTGGACTAGAGAAATCCCTCGCTCTAATAGATGGCTGGA
This sequence comes from Rana temporaria, assembly GCF_905171775.1. Lineage (NCBI taxonomy): Eukaryota > Metazoa > Chordata > Amphibia > Anura > Ranidae > Rana > Rana temporaria. The sequence goes on from NC_053492.1 coordinate 103,391,569, forward strand.
TGACATCCAGTTATCTTAAGCTCAATGGTTCAAAAACAGAACTTCTCCTGTTTCACGCAAACTGGAAAAATCACCCCGCGTCAACCTGGACCCCCCGCCCATTCTGGGTAAAAATATCACCCCTAGCACCAAAGTCAAAAGTCTCTGCGTCATTTTTGACTCCTACATGACAATGGATGCACAAATAGGGTCTGTAGTCAGCGGATCCCATCATCTGCTGTGCCTACTACGACCGACTCGCCCCTTTTATCCTGAAAGAGGACATTGCAGTCGTAGGGGGAACAATCATCAATTCCAGACTGGACTACGCAAATGCCCTCTATCTAGGACTCCCTAAATACCAAATCACTCGTTTGCAAGTCGTTCAAAATACGGCCGCTCGATTAGTGACTGGCAAAAAAACATGGGAATCAATCTCACCTTCGCTGAGAGCCCTTCATTGGTTGCCAGTAAAAGACAGAATCGCTTTCAAGGGGCTCTACCTAACGCATAAGTGTATTCACGGAAATGCCCCCCAATATCTATGCGAAAAAATAAAAGCCCATAACCCAAATCGCATTCTGCGATCCACAAATCAAAACCTACTCCAAATACCCAAAGCCAAATACAAGTCCAAAGGAGATCGAAGATTTGCAGTCCAGGGACCTCGGCTGTGGAATGCGCTACCAACTACCTTCCGATTAGAGTCAGACCACTTGGCCTTCAGGAGAAAGATTAAAACCCATCTCTTCTGAGGTCAAGGGGTTTTCCTTACCCATGGAATGGAAACAGCACCCAGAGGCGATTCAGTTCGCATGTGTTGCGCTTTACAAGTTTTTCACTCACTCACTCACTCTAAAAATGGTAGCTGTCTATGGCTTTAATACTTTCTGGGTAATTGATCACTAAACATATTCTGATTTTGCTCATAAGGGAGATAATATATGTAGCACCCTCTAGTGCTAGGCTAGTGTAGATACATTTGTTTGTGACTCATGGTAGTTGTGTGGGTCTGTATATGGGTGAGGTTACTCTAGGTCAGGCTGGGGAGCTCTACAGGGCAAGTCTCTGGTACCCCCCCCCCCCCCCCCGGTTCTAGAAGCTCGGAGAAGCTTCTAGAAGCAGATGGACGGAGGCCATTAGGCCCTGATCTGCATACTTGAGGTAATCTGGCTAATCCCCAGGCAGAAGGCCCTGGCAAGGTGGCTGGGTTAAATATTGGAGCCTGGCCAGCAAGGAGATTTGGGTGGAAGATGAAGTGCTGGGGATGCTGTTGTGAGGTCTGGGATTGGACCCTGGGACTGGGGGGCTCTGCCTCAAGGTTGGAGCTGAGGAAAGGAAGGAGAGGAAGCCTAAGAGAGGAATCTCCATTACCTTTGGGTCTTGTGCAGAAACATCCTGGCTGGCATAGGAGAATCTGGAAAGTAGGAGGCCTGAATAGAAGTCTTGCCCAGTGCAGCAGGAAGCAAGTGACAGTGTGAGTACCTTAGCACACACAGGGGTATACAAGGGCAAAGACTGACAGACATAGCATACTTTCCAGGGACAAAGTTGAGCTAAATCCCAATCACTTGGCCTGGGGCACTCTCCGGAGCTGGTAGTCAAAGCAGCATAGCACCCAACTATCCCTGATTTCAAGGGACTGTCCCTGATTTGGAACAAAGTCCCTCTTTCCTCCTCATTTGTCCCTCATTTTGGTCTGATATATATATATATATATATATAGACTATTTAGCTTTCAAAAAGTTTCCCAGTGCTAAACCTTTCATCCAATTTCTAAATTGCTGCATTTGTAAATATCAAACGCCAGTATAAAAGAATAGTAGTGGTAAAAAATGCACTTATGGGTTTAACTAATCTTTTTTTATATCCCTTCTTTAAGGGGGCATGGCAGGGCTGTGTCCTATGCCTAGATACCTTTGTTAATAGGTGTCCCTCGTTCCCATCTTAAAAAGTTGGGAGGTATGAAGCAGCCAGTTGGGCTGGTAGTATCTTCAAGCATCAGAACTGTATGAGGTTCTACTGAGGAGACACGATACTCCAGCATACAGTTTGGAACGTTGTGCTATTTCACTAAAGGTGACTGAGAGCTCCTGGTACATGAAGAACTTTGTCACTGAACCACAGAGACTGTGACAATTCCAGAGGAAGTACAGTCCAGGGTCAAATTTTTTTGTGTACATACAGAAGGAAGCCTGTCTACATCTGTTGCTCTTCAAGTCAAGTTGGGCATCCCATAATCCAGAGGTAGGCAACCTCTGAGAGGTAGAAATCTACCTGAACAAAAAGGATTTGGCGCCCCCTTTTTTATTTTAGGAAAAGAACTAGCAAGGCCTAACTAAATAGAAAGGAAAATTTTGAAAAATATAATATAACAAATATACGTGTAAAAATATAAACTTAACCTACTTTATACAGTAAGTGGACATTCAGTAGGGCAATGGATGATGTCAGTAGAGCAGTGGACGTGTCAGTTAATAGAGCAGTTGATGGTGTCAATAGGGCAGTGTCAGTAAGGCAGAGGACGGTGTCAGTAGATTAGTATATGTATTTTTCAAATATTTTTTTAAAACATTTTTAGGAGCCCCCTTTGGGGTGTGGGGTAATATGTCAAGGGTCTAAACAGACCACTGATTTCTCACTTTTGAGACAGAGAAAGGGAGTAAGGACAGAGATTCCTCAGTCCCTTTCTCTGCAGTCTCAGCTGCACTGGACAGTGAATGAATGGAAAGTACTGAGTGGCTTCATGTTCATTCACAAACTGAACAATAGTAAAGACAGTTTATTATGCTTCAGTTATCATCAGCCAGCGGGAGAGGAGGGAAGCCTGCAGTGCTGCAAGGATGGAGAGGGGAGACATGAGGGAGACTAGGGGCAGCAGAAAAAGAGGGGAGTAGGGGCAGTGTGGGCAGCATTTACTAGAACTATTGGCTGTATTTTCCTCCTGCAGCTGCTGAATCTGGCAAGGGAGAGGAGGAGAAGCTGGCTTTCAGTGGCTGCAAGAGAAAAATATAGGCGATCAGCTCTAGTAAAAAACGCCCCCTCGCCTCTCAAGGTGTGACAGGGAGGCCGAAGGGACGTCAGGTACAAGGGCACATGCCCCCGCCCCCCATTAATGACAAATGTTTATATTGATTTGCATTATGCCCTTTACCAATATTATACAAATGTTTAAAAATTGGAATGCCTGTAATGATCATCAACATAGGGGTGATATCAATCATTCAGTGGTGAAAACTTAAATCTTAAATAATGTTTACTTATCTACAGGAAGATAGGCACAAGGAGGGCCCTTCTTGTGATCCATGCAATTGTATACACAGATAAAACAAATATGGTCTGTGACATTTGTTGCATTGTGCCTTACAGGATTAAGTCTTCCTCATTTACAGTGATTGTGTGGTTTTATGCTACGCCTGCCAGTTAAATTAGTTGGTGATTCATCTGCCACAAGCCAAATGCAGTAAGTGAAATAATCATTACTGCTTAGAAAGTGTCATTATTCAAATGATGACATTTCCTCAGTGATTTTGTAGATGACCTAATGGGCATACTAATGTGGTGAACTTATTTCATAATTTTTATTTTTATTTTTATTTAAAGAGTAAAAAATTAAAAGTCAGCAGCTACAAAAACTGTAGCTGCTGACTTGTAAGAAACAGCCACTCACCAGCCGTTTACATCCAGTGTGTCTCTCTCCCGTCGCCAACATCTTTACTATGGACAACCGGCTGTGACAGCTTGCAGCGGTGATCAGAACCAGCAGAACTTCTGCTTCTGATCATCTAGGGCAGGGGTAGGCAACCTCGGCACTCCAGCTGTGGTGAAACTACAAATCCCATCATGCCTGTGCCTCTAGATGGTCATGCCTGTGATTGTCAGGGTCTTGCAATGTCTCATGGAACTTGTAGATTCACCACAGCTGGAGGGCCGAGGTTGCTTACCCCTGCAGGGGATTGGAGCGAAAGGGGGAGCGGGTACCTGTCAAAATTGGGTACCTGCCCCATTGCTCCTCTCCAAAAGCTCAATTTCACAAAGATGAGCGGGGGAGAAGTGGAACTTCCCCTTTTGGGTGGAGCTCCGCTTTAAGCCTGCAGGACTTGTTATGTTATATAGTTATGATCTTTTTTTCCTCCTAAAAAGCACATTCTGTATCACTTGGTGGCAAGATTGGCTATAAGCAGGGTCCTCCTGACCTTTCAGTTAAGAGCTGAATTAATTGAACAAGCTGTAGTTAGAAGCCGACTGGCTACCATGCACAGATGCACATAAGATGGATTCCTGACATGAATACCCAAACACAAGTAAGGTCAAGTTGAAGCTCTAAAGTTAGTGAAGAGAAACATGATAGGGAAAGTATAATATATATATATATATATATATATATATATATATATATATATATATATATATATATATATATATATATATATATATATATATAAGGCTTCAAAGGTAGATTAAACAGTAACACAACAATCTTCTAGTGCTTGCAATCAGGCCTTCCTACTCGACCATATATAGAAACCAGTCAAAGGATTGCTGCACTTAAAAATTATTTTTTTCAAAAATAATCACATACAATTAAATTGCATCATGTAACAGTTCCAGTTCAACAGTTTCGGGCTGTAAAGCTTGCGCCCTTCTTCAGGTTGGAACGAAATTATAATGACAAATAGTTTCATATCTCTTTTGTATCACGTTTCACACATCAGGAACCAATTAGGTAATCATTGACCAATTAAATCAGAAAAAGGAATTTGCATGACTTCATTCTATTCTTAGAGAGACAGCAATTTTTTTACCAAAAATATGTAGAAGAATACGTATCGGCCTAAACTGAGGGAAATTTTTTTTATATATATATATATTTTGGCAATATTTATTATAGCAAAAAGTAAAAAATATTGCATGTTTTTTAAAAATTGTCGCTCTATTTTTGTTTATAGCGAAAAAAATAAAAACCGCAGAGGTGATCAAATACCACCAAAAGAAAGCTCTATTTGTGGTAGAAAAAAGGACATTAATTTTGTTTGGGAGCCACGTCGCATGACCGCGCAATTTTCAGTTAAAGCGATGCAGTGCCGAATCGCAAAAAGTGGCCCGGTCTTTACACAGACAAATGGTCCGGGGCTTAAGTGGTTAATGTATGCCAATGTTTTTATATATATATATATACACACACACACACTATATTGCCAAAAGTATTGTGACTCCTGTCTTTACACGCACAAGAACTTAATTGGAATCAGAGTCTTAGTCCGTAGGGATCAATATTGAGTTGGTACTCCCTTTGCAGCTACAACAGCTTCTGACTTGCAAACCACAGATAATCTTTCTAGGTCCAGAGGAACAGCCGTTTCCACGCTGGACTCAGCAACCACTGGATAGGCCCACTCTCACTGGTCTAGCAGCCGGTGCGAAGCTCGATCAAAGGATAGTCTCTGCCACAGACTAGGTGAATTGTAGAACTTGTTCGATAGTCTCTGCCACAGACTAGGTGAATTGTAGAACTCAGCTCTCAGTGCCAGGATCTTTCAGCCATTCCGGCAGCACTGTGAGGTAAACTTTGAGATCCGGACATATCCTCCAATTGAGTCCTCAATTGCTCGGTCCCTTCCAGCAGGCAAGGTGACAAAGGATCATCCCTGGATCAGTAGGTCCCAGTAGCTCCTGGGCCTATATCTCAGTTGTAAGGCCTCAGGCCAACATGGCCCAGAGGCGGTAACTGCCAACACATCCCTGAGGCCAGGAGGGCCCTCAGGGTGGGATTGAAAGATGAACCCCACAAAATGGTGTCTGCCCATTAAGTACCTTCTCCTAGAATGCACAGTGGGTTAACCACGCCCTCTGGGCCGCTTCTGGGAAAGAGCTACCCAATGCATCTAGCCTGTTGCCTTTCCAACTCTGACCAGCGGCGACAGCGACACCCACCGTCAGAGGGAAAATCATGCAACCAGCTAAACTGGAACAGAGCCATGAATTTGAACAAAATCTCTCTGGGCCAAACTACTGCCCAGGCAACAATAATTTCAACATATAGCACCCACTCATTGGGAACAGGGCGATATATTATATATATATATATATATATATATTTTTTTTTTTTTTTTTTTTTTTTTTTTTTTTATTATGGTATCAAGTTATGCATGGACTATTGTTCATAGTGAAATGTAGCAGCAAAATAAACACCATTCAAAAATGTGTTTTTGGCATTTGACTGATTGCTACTAGCAATACATTTAGCTTGGCTTGCCCCAGTACAGAACCATGGGGTCTGTATGTACCAGAAGAACACTAGAAACATTTGGCCAGGGAGGAAAACACAACCAACTGGCCCTTTCATGGTAGGAAGTATTTCCTCAAGTACAGCATAAGCAAGGCTAATTTGCAAAAAAAAGAAAAATTGTTTTGCTCCAATTATTTAATCATGTGAAAAGTAAATGAGTCTATATTTCATGTACACATGATGGATATTCAAACTTGACTCAGCTACAATTTATTGTTATGATTCTTAGTTTTTTTAGTAAGTTACCCCAAAAGTGTGTCGCTATGTTGGAGAGATTATTGTGCATGATTAACCACTTCCCTACCGGCCCATAGTAAAATGGCGTCCACAAAGAACCTCTGCCGTTCAGAGTGGACGTCATATGACGTCCTGGGCTTTGTGGGGGGGATATCTGAATGATGCCTGCAGCTAGAGGCATCATTCAGATATCCTTCTCTTGTGCCGGCGATTCTGCACAACGTAAGAACGATCATAGCGGCGGTTCCGCCGCTAGATCGTTCTTACAGGCGGCGGGAGGGGACATCCCCCCCCTCCCGCCGCCATCCGGTGCTTCTCCGGGCTCTCCCGTGCCATCGGGGGCCCGGAGAACAAATCGTCCAGCGCTCGCAGGAAGCATAGAGATGACTGGTGACCAGATGGTCACCAGTCATCTCTATGACCATCGGAGGACCCGGGCGCAATGTGATGACGTCACGCCCGGGTCCCCGTAAGTAAACAAAGCCGCGATTGTGGCTGATAAGCAACAGTAAACATGAGATCGGTGAATTTTTTTTCACCGATTTCATGCTTTCAGGCCTGGAGGAGAGATGTGGGGTCTTATTGACCCCGCATCTCTCCATAAAGAGTACCTGCCACACACATTCCTATTACAAGGGATGTTTACATTCCTTGTAATAGGAATAAAAGTGATAATAAAAAAAAATAAATAAAAAAAAAGTGTAAAAAAAGAAATAAATATGTAAAAAAAAAAAAAGAAATACATTTTTTTTTTAACGCCCCTGTCCCCAGTAGCTTGCGCGCAGAAGCGAACGCACACGCAAGTCCCGCCGACATATGTAAACGCCGTTTAAACCACATATGTGAGGTATCACCGCGTGCGCTAGAGTGCCAGCAACAATTCTAGCACTAGATCTCCTCTGTAAATCTAAACTGGTAACCTGTAAAAAAATTCAAAGCGTTGCCTATGGAGATTTTTAAGTACCGAAGTTTGGCGCCATTCCATGAGTGTGTTCAATTTTAAAGCGTGACATGTTAGATATCTATTTACTCGGTGTAACATCATCTTTCATATTTTACAAAAAAATTGGGCTAACTTTACTGTTTTGTTATTTCTTAATTCATGAAACAATTTTTTCCCCAAAAAAAGGCGTTTGAAAAATTATTGCGCAAATACCGTGCAAGATAAAAGGTTTCAATGACCGTCGTTTTATTCCCTAGGGTGTCTGCTAAAAAAACATATATAATGTTTGGGGGTTCTGCCTAATTTTCTAGCAAAAAAATTATGATTTGTACATGTAGGAGAGAAGTGCCAGAATAGGTCCGGTATGGAGGTGTGTATAAAAGCCCTGTATGGAAGTGGTTAAGAGGGGTGCTTACTAAAGAACATGGTTTAGCGTACCACACCTTTTCACATACTTTTCACATAATGCTAAAAAAGTGGGATGGCACCCTCTGTCACATACTGAGTTATTACAGCGGGGAGAAAGAACTGGTTTCATAATAATGTATATTTTACAGACTGCACTTATCTATTGTCTTTATGTGGTTTGAATATTAACTTCACAAGGTAGCTTATTCGTTTGTTAGAATTTCCACTGCAGCCTGACACTCGAGATTAGAAAAATCCTGTCACCACATACCTGTCAAAATATCCAGGTCAGATGATCATTGTTGCTTCATAGATTCTAATACACCTTGCTGAACAAGCCTGGGAAAACCCAGCTCAGCAATCTGGCAAGGAAAATGCCAGTGCATTGTGGAATATTAAATCACTGCAGATAGGAGGGAAATTACGTCCTGTCATAGAAACAGTGGGAGTGACCATGAATTTGGTATAAATTTGAGGAAACCTTTGCTAAAGCCATTCATTTTTGCTGTAACAATGGCTACAAGCAGGAACCTATATGTATTATCATTTGCCTTTCTTGTCATGGTGTTGGACGTTTCACAAGGTAAGAAATACAAAGACAAAGACATCTCATATTTGCATTCAGATCTCATTTAGCAACAATTTTCTATAATATATGAATATAAACTTCTTAACAGGACAATTTAACTTGTCCACACCAAGCTATAAAACTTTGTTTTCCTTACTTCTCTCACATATATTAAAATACATGTATGTTATGTCATTTTCAGCTTTTGGAAGCCATGATTGCTGTATAAAATACAACAAAAAAAAGCCTAGTTTAAAAATGATTGAGGACTACTATCAACAGAAATCCACACAAGTCTGTGATATAGATGCTACAATGTAAGTACCAAACACAACTACTCTAACTGCCAACAGTCCTTAAATCTCCAAATACACTTTGCCACTTAGATGTCATCTTCAACAGTTTAAGACTGTATTTGCAATTATAACATAAGTTATAGAATGTTTAGAAAGTCAATGATGTTTTTCAAATCCAGGAATATGGTTGGCAAGGTACGGGGCAATAAACCTTGCATTTAGACCAGTGATGGCGAAACCTTGGCACCCCAGATGTTTTGGAACTACATTTCCTGTGATGCTCAACTACACTGCATGAGCATCATGGAAAAAAAAGTTGCCAAAACATCTGGGGTGCCAAGGTTCGATATCACTGATTTAGACCCTACTTTTTTCATTTACTTTAGGCACATCATTTGTACAAAATGCCCTGATTTACCGTATTCAATGGGGTTGATAAAAGTAGTAGTAAGGAACAATCGTTTGCAAAGTTAATGCTCATTTAGTTTAGTGAATAACATGAAAAAATGTTAACATCAATCATGCAATCATGTCCAAGCAAAATCCTGTTTTACATAACTTCCCTTACATGATATAATAGGCAAAGAGCACACAACTTCACTTTCTTTGCTAAGCTAAGAGAACATTCACTTTTTAAAATGATTATTATCTTCTCTTTAGTAAGTAGTAACTATAAATCCATAATATTCCCTGAATTTGGAGAGAAGGGGGATGCGGAAAAAGCAGCTGGGCGTACATATTTGAAATCTGGCTTTGTTAGTTGATAAGCTTACAACTCAACCATGAAAGTTTCTTTATCAGCGGTTGCCACAGTACAAACAACCATAAGAAAGACAAACATGTCAGTTGATAATAACAATGAAAGTCAATAATTTTGTAGGTGCATTTGATGACAAGTTTGTTCATGTTCTCTTTCAGTTTTTTGGTTCGTACCAGTCCATGCATTAGCGCTACAGTCAGAGTGTGTGCAGATCCCAGACAGAAGTGGGTCCAGAACCTGATTAAAGCTCTGTAAGTTGAGAAATTGTACACTTATTGTAAATGTAAATGACTTATGCTATAAGGTTTATTGCTCATATTACAATCAAAGATAGCTGAAGAGAATCAGAGTTGCATTGCCTGATTAGGCACTCTGTAATAGAAAGGATATAACTAAGGTGAGAGTTTTCTCCAGCTGGTTGAGAGGACTAAATTTACCTAGAACAAAAAAAGAAAAAAATGTCACACGGGACATCACTTACCTTCAATGTGCTGCTGTGTTCTCCAAAATCTTCCTCCTCTGATGCTCCACCCCCATAATCTTCCAGTATGGTGAGGTTAATAGAACTAAGGGCTGTGTTATAGGCACTCATCTAGAGTGCTGGATTATGTCTGCCCTCTCTACCCATTTACTCCATTCATAGAAGCCATTACTACAGCTTCTATGAATAGAGGGAGCATACCTATCCATTATCTGCCCATCTTCCATTCATAGATTTTGTTTCAGTATGATTAATCCGGGGGGGAGTGAGGAAGATTTGGGTGAAAAGAGGACACAGCAGCATAAGGGACACATCATACAGAAGGTAAGTCATGTCCCTTGTACTGATTTTTGATTTAGGTAAACCTAAGCTTTAAAGTCTATGTAAAACCATCAGGCCACGCCCCCAATCTGTTTCACTCCGCCCACTGGAGCTTGCTCATGCGTGGCCTGGTGGGGGTCCAGGCTGAGACCGCCACTTGTCAGGCGGACCTACACAAAAAGCTTGTATGAAAGGGCCCTAACAATGAGCTTCTCTTTATTTGCTACTTTTTCATCTGCTAAACACACCATTGGAAGAGGTTTATTATATCTGTTTGACAGCTACAGAAAAATATTTGCAGATCCTGCCAGAAATACATTAAGGTGATAGCTTCCTCTACTCTTAACCTATGCTGAATGTTATCAATTAGCATAGTTACCAGTTTTCTCAGCAAACTACCCAACCCCCCCCCCCCCCCATCCCCTTCCTCCCCATGTTGTGGGCAAGAGGATAGGGTTAGGTTTTCTGTAGTCTTGGGATGACAACCCTGCTCCTTCACAAATCTAGAATTAGATTGTAAACTCTTCTGAGGAGGGCCCTCTTAATCCTTTTGTATTTTAATATATTGTAACTGTGTTGTCTCCCTTCTATATTGAGTAAACTGTTGGCGCTATATAAATTCTGTATAATAATAATAATAATAATATAGAATGGTGAATGAAGCCTCGTACACACGACCAAGGAACTCAACAGGCGAAACACATCGTTTTCCTCGTCAAGTTCCTTGTTAGGCTGTCGAGGAACTCGACGGGCGAAACACATCGTTTTCCTCGTCGAGTTCCTCGTTAGGCTGTCGAGGAACTCGACGGGCGAAACACATCGTTTTCCTCGTCGAGTTCCTTGTTAGGCTGTCGAGGAACTCGACAAGCCAATTTTCTCCATTCCCATCAAGGAAATAGAGAACATGCTCTCTTTTTGTCTCGTCGAGTTTCTCGACAGTTTCCTCTACGAAAATGTACACACGACCGGTTTCCTCGGCAAAAAAATATCTCCCAGCAAGTTTCTTGCTGTTTTTTGCCGAGAAACTCGGTCGTGTGTACGAGGCTTGAGAGTTAACCCTACAAAACAAAGTGTGCTACTGGCAGGATCACCGGATGAAAACAAAAGTAGAAAAGGATAGGACAGATGATGGCAATACATAATTTCTACAACAAAAATCAATAGATACAGGTTAAGTGCCTTTGTCTCTGCTCCATAGCTTCAAGCAGTAAAAGACTATTGTTGGGATTGTTTGACAGCTGTATAAATGAATATTGATAGTTTCAACTACCATAATTTCAACAATCGAATTGTCGTTACAACCCCAGTATCAAATTACTACCCAAAGCAAGATTAAAGTCTACACGCAATGTAAACAAAGCTAAATAATAATCAGCTACTTCCTTATTTGTACTACAGATTTCATGTACTGGATTCTTTGCACTAAAATTGCAGCTAGTTAGGTTCACCAACATTCTTACACAAGTACATCCTATATAACATAAAAGCAAAAGACATACCAAATAAGAGCAAATACAGTGCCTTGAAAAAGTATTTATACCCCTTGAAATTTTCCACATTTTGTCATGTTACAACTGTAAATGTATATTATTGGGATTTTATGTGATAGAATGACACAAAGTGGCACATAATTGTGAAGTGGAAAGAAAATAATAAATGGTTTTCATTTTTTTTTACAAATAAATATGTGAAAAGCGTGGCATGCATTTGTATTCAACCCCTTTACTCTGATGCCCCTAACTAAAATCTAGTGGAACTAATTGCCTTCAGAAGTCACCTAATTAGTAAATAGTGTCCACCTGTGTGTAATTTAATCTTAGTATAAATACAGCTGTTCTGTGAAGCCCTCAGAGGTTTGTTAGAGAACCTTAGGTAACAAACAGCATCAAGGAACACACCAGACAGGTCAGGGATAAAGTTGTGGAGAAGTTTAAAGTAGGGTTATTATAAAGACATATCCCAAGCTTTGAACATCTCATGGAGCACTGTTAAATCCATCATCCAAAAATGGAAATAGTATGGCACAACTGCACACCTACCAAGACATGGCCATCCACCTAAACTGGCAGGCCGGACAAGGAGAGCATTAATCAGAGAAGCAGCCAAGAGGCCCATGGTAACTCTGGAGGAGCTGCATAGATCCACAGCTCAGGTGGGAGAATCTGAACACAGGACAACTATTAGTCGTGCACTCCACAAATCTGACAGAGCTTGAGTTGTTTTTGCAGAGAAGAATGGGCAAAAATGTCACTCTCTAAATGTGCCAATCTGGTAGACACATCCCCAAAAAGACTTGCAGCTGTGATTGCAGCGAAAGTTGGTTCTCTAAAGTTTTGACTCAGGGGGGCTGAATGCAAATGCACGCCACATTTTTCACATATTTATTTATAAAACATTTAAAAAAAAATTATAATTTTCCTTTCACTTTACAATTATTTGCCAATTTGTGTTGGTCGATCACATAAAATCCCAATAAAATACATTTATGTTTTTGTTTGTAACATGACAAAATGTGGAAAATGTCAAGGGGTATGAATACTTTTTGAAGGCACTGTATACAAAGGATCCATGAACAAACGTCACAATATATTGTTAATCCAGCCATGCAGTTTAAAGAAATGAGATATGTCTATATTATGTTTAATAAAGACAACTGGCGGCCCTATTGATGATGTTTGTTAAAATAGTATTTTCCTTTTAACTCTTATAGGGATCAAAGAACCCAGAAGAAAAAACAAAGGAGACTGAAGAAGCTTAAGAAGAGTTGCATTCGTCTGAAAAAGCAACTGTATTAACTCCTCCCTAAACTGAAATTCAACAAGATACAACCTCCTTATAGGAGTATTTGTTAGAATTAAATGACAGATATGTTAGATATCAATGCATAAAATGGACACTAAGCATGAAAAAGTAACCTAGCCTTCAAAATCATTCTGCAAATACCTAAGTCTGTTATACTGGAGCACGCATTGCTCTAGTTATATGTGGTTGGCGGGTTTGAGTCGAGCAAGGGCAAGCTTCATTATTTACTTCCCCTTGGGCATGCTGTTTGCTTAACAAATGACTTCCTAGATCACTGAGACTCACGTTGGGCCTCAATTTGCGTTTAGTGGCAAAATGGAGGTTTTGCTCATCATGTCAATCAATCACATTCTGTTCTAGTAAAGTAGGACACAAACAATGCATATGATTGGTTGTTATATTGAACACAAACTTTCTGTCTTGCTGTTTTTTTTTTTTAATATGTAAGACAAACACCTATATTTTATGGTAGAATTATTGTCCATTATTGCTCCATTTATGGCATATTCAGAGTTTAGTTTTCTGTGTTTGTATGGGTATTTTTATGTGCATCTCTCTAACTTTAAGTCAAATGTTGTACCTTTATGATTTTTCCCCCACTATCTTCATATTGTCATAGCAACATAAAGATTTAGGTTTGACAGTTGATACCCAACAAACCCCTTTAACTCTGAGCATTCTCTGATGGTACTAGAGGTAGCCTCCACACCAGGTCATAGTTCCAAACGAGCATCTTGTGTGAACACTTACTGGTTGGAAGGAGACACTGGTGATTTAAAATTCCTATTCCCCTTGGCACTTTCAAACTCAGAGATCTACTGGAGGACTGCATAATGATATATTCATGCTTGCTTACTAGCGGTACCCCATGCTCACAATATGAGCACCAATTGACTAGGAAACACTTTTTGCCTTGCTATAAAATATTTTACAATCGCCATATAATGTGTGCTGTCTACAAAAAAGACATTGGTACTGTTCATATGAGAATATGAGTTTTAATTCAACATATGTTACCAGGAGGACATGTAAAAGCAACACTATAAATCCATTTGTATGCATGGCACCATTTACATGGAAGTGTCTCATAACCTGAAACAAGTTTTGACTGCTGTTTTACAGTTATCATTAACAACATTTTTGTTTCTTTTGAAACTAGATTGAAGTTTGTAGCTCCAATTTGATTCATATTGCATCATACAGTTCTTTTGTTTGGCTTTTTAAGCCTAGTTTAAGGAAAGAATTAATATAACTTATACTGTTTAGGTGATTTCTAAACCTGTTACGTGAGATATATATACTGTATATATAATTTTTTTTAAGTAATACTAATAATGTATGTTTATTGATGAATATATCATCCCAGAATAAATGTAATATATAAATGATTTTCACCTTATCTGTGTCTGATTTCATTATAAGTTATTCGGTCTGATCTTCTATCTCAGTGATCTGAAAACTGCGGCCTGGGGACCAGATGCAACCTTTGGCTTGCTTTTATCCAGCCCTTAGGGCACTATTTTCATTCACTGACAGTGGGATATAATTCCCCCCCGCTGACACCAATGAAAGGGCACAATTCCTTCCAATGACACCAACAATGGAGAACAATTTATCCCACTGACAGTGGTGAGAGGGCGCTATTCCTCCCACTGACATCAAAGATGGGGCATTGTTTATTCCTACTGATGTCGGGGCCTTTTCTACTCACAACTGCTACAGACGGCCCCCCTTAAGTCTAAAAGACAGTAAACTGGCCCTTTGTTTAGAAGGTTTGGAGAACCCTGTTCTAATTGGTAGCAGAGAAACCTTTGAACATTTCGGCACATCTTGATAGGTGTATTCTTATTTATTTTTTGGGGTGGGAAGGCAAGAATAGAAACGGGAGTCAAAATAAATGTGCTTTTGACATAATTCATACTCTAAATTATGGTAACAACATACACAGAAGTACTCCGTAACACAGTTTGTATACTTTCACATTCCAGCCTCGTTCATGCCGATTGTCTATCTTGTGGGTCTCCTTGATCTGACTGACAGAAAATTAGTCAACGTTGAGGATAAAGCTTGTGCATTTAGTTCATAGTGAGAAAGCCTTCAAACCTGGCAGAGATTACCAATCTGTCTGAAAGGTGGAGTTGAAATGAATGATAGAATTGAGTTATGGCAATTGGTGCAAAAGGAAAACAAAGCTTTTTCAGTTCCAGAATTTATGTCTTTGACCCCAAAAAAACACCTATGACCACTCATCTTAGTGTCTAAAGAGTTTAGTCTTGCAATATTTTATTAAAGATAAACTCCCGATCATATGTTAAAAACATAAGTTCCATTCATGTACAGAAGTGGTTTTACCTGCAAAAGCTTTTCTGTTCAGTCCCCCTTATGATCAACGCACGCTTGCCCAGACAGTGCAACCAAATTTCAATGTGTTAGGCCGCGTACACACGGTCGGTCCAAACCGATGAGAATGGTCCGACGGACCGTTTTCATCGGTTCACCGCTGTAGTGGCCTGATGGTCTGATGCGCGTACACACCATCAGTTCAAAAAACGATCGGGTCAGAGCGCAGTGACGTAAAACACACGACGTGCTGAAAAAACGAAGTTCAATGCATCCAAGCATGCGTCGACTTGATTCTGAGCATGCGCAGGTTTTGAACTGATGCTTTTGTGTACTTACTATCGGTTTGGACCTATCGGGCAGTGGTCCATCGGTTCAATTTTAAAGCAAGTTCTAAAATTTTGGACCGAAGGACAACGGACCGATGGGCCGTACACACGGTCGGTTTGGACCGATGAAACTGGACTTCGGGCCGTTTTCATCGGTTTGGACCGACCGTGTGTAAGCGGCCTAAGTCTTAATTCAGGGTTGATTTATTCTTACACATAATTTAGCTGTAAAAACGTTAAAGCTATGGTTCAGGACTGGACAAAAAATCTGTTATTATCTAAACACCGTATTTCCACTACTTAACTTTTAATCCTTCACAGGCAAAATCTAAAATGAAAGCACACAAAAAACGGTAAAGTAGTTTCCTACATAATGGAACTGGCGCAGCTGGTTCGGGCATGACAATTTATCAACACATAATTTATCACACCAGAGAAATAATTTATCATGTTCAAAAAATGAACCTACATCCTTCAAAGTGGTTGTAAACCTTCAACATTAAATTTGAACCAAGCATATCCCTCTATAGTGTGTACTTATCTCAATCCAGAGCACTAAGTGTAATTTCTGTCTGCTGCTTCATTCTTCTGCTTTCTACGTGAATCACTTCTGACAGGTTTTTCTGACACCAAGAGGTAAATGGTGATGGGGGAGGGATCTCCAGCTGATTGACAGCCTCAGCTCTGTTCCTGTGAGCTGTAGGGGGGGGTCCCTTATCTCCAATCAGCTTGCAGAGCTCTCCTCACTAAGCTCTGCAGAGTGTAACTTCAGCGATACTCCCCCTTTTTCAGAGCTCTCAGACAAGCTTTCTAAGTTCAACACTTTGCACAGCTGTAGAGAAGAAACAACTGCAGATAAACAGGCACGCCTTATGTAGGAGGTTTTGTTTATTCTCTAGTATCACCCAAGGCTAGTCACTTCACTGGGTATATGTAATGGTTTACAACCACTTTAACCAATACTCTAATTACTGAAACTAGCACCTAATTGTGGATACATATACAATGCATACACACTAATATAAATATATATATAAAACGTGACAGTAGGCCAATTAGGCTTTATTGCATTGAAGAGAGGGAAAGAGAGCAAAGTGGCTGATATTTTTTCACTATCCAGTCACAGGGGTAGTCCTTGACCATTCTTTGTTGATTTAACTGCAGGTTGCAATCAGGCTGTGCTGTGTAAAATGGATGTTTAGTTTAGATAACTCTGAATTTAGAAAACTTAGAAAGTCTCGAAATAATTTTTTTAACAGGTTTGCCTACACTTTCACCTTAACCTTTATCTAGTCCTTAAATCAAATTTAAGTACCAACCTTAAACCTGAATCCAACTACTACAATCATACCAATACTATACCGTGCCAATAATGACAAATCATTATCAAGCCAATATTCGCTACTATATTTTATTACAAGAATATTACACAGCGAAAACGTATACATATTTTTCGTAGAAAAAATCACAATAAGCGTTTATTGATTGGTTCGCGCAAAAGTTATAGCGTCTACAAAATAGGGGATAGATTTATGGCAATTTTTATTAATATTTTTTTTGTAGTAATGGCGGCGATCTGTGATTTTTATCGGTTCCCGCGACATTATGGCGGACACTTCGGACACTTTTGACACATTTTTGGGACCATTGGCATTTTTATAGCGATCAGTGCTATAAAAATGCATTGATTACTGTAAAAATTTCACTGGCAGGGAAGGGGTTAACACAGGGGGCGAGTAACGGGTTAATTATGTTCCCAAGGGGGGGTGGGACTGACTAGGGGAAATGACAGATCGCTGTTCATACATTGTATGAACATGCGATCAGTCATTTCTTCCCCTGAAAGGACTGGGGGCTTTGTGTTTACACACACAGCTCCCGGTTCTCGCTCTGTAACGAGCGATTGCGGGTGCCTGGCAGTGATCGCGCCCACCGGGAACGCGCATCAGCACCAGGGGCGAGCAGGGGGCCCCTAGTGGCGCCCCGAGTGGTTGAAATGCAAAATCATGTTAAATTACGTGATTTTGCGCAGCTGTAAAACTTACGGTGGGCGGTCGGCAAGAGGTTAAGCTATTCACAGTGACGGCCAGTATAGGCCCCAAAAATTCACCCACAGGCGTTCACCTGACAGCAAACAACTTTGTATTCTGTGCCTGGTGGTACATTAGGCATTCACCGGATACAGAAGTAAGTGCCGGCTATTACAGGCCCCAAAAATTAGCCCACAGGCCTTCACCTGAATTTGAATCAAACATGGTCTACTGGTCACATGTGTTGAATTCCTCCGAGATCCATGTCTCATTCATTTTGAGAAATGTGAGGTAGTCAACACTGTTGTGAGCTAGGCGAGTGCGCTTATCGGTCACGACTAGGGGTGCAACGGATCGTGACCGATCCGTGATCCGAATGGGCCGACCTGCTTGGATCGGGAAAAAGAATGCGATCCGCGCAGCGCACCGCCGCTGCGGCCTTAGGAAAGGCCGCGGCTTCGGCCTAGCTCCAGAGCGGTCGGCCATCTTGGTACACCTGGCGGCGGTGCGCGCTGACGTCATCACCCCTCCCTCTGCTCGTGGATCTTCTGCAAGAAATGGGACTGCCTATCCTGTTTAAATGACTAAAGTATTCCTAATAAGTTGTCCTTAATCTTAAAGTTTGATCCCTGACAGCTCTTTTGCATAACTCTTGAATGAATGCCCTGTCTGATGCTTCTTAAACCTGGCTCCGTCTTGTTATTCATTTATATTATCAGGTTGTGCACATTCTAATACCAATAACGAATGTTTTTGATACTAATTTAAACACTTTTAGACAACCTGAACATACTTATAAGATGACCATTCTGATTTATAAAGCAGCAGTATTGCCTAACCACAGTAATACTGCAGCTTTTTCCCCTGACACATTTATAAAACATCATAGTGTGCTTTATATTGTAAATGTACTTTGTGAATGGTTTGTTTCATGATTCTGAAGCAAGCAAGGTCCTATTTATTCAAATAAATAGGAGATTTTTTTTCTGGGAGCAGGAAACCTGTCACATGATAATTTTTAAGCCATGTGAAAGTGCTTTTCCTTCTATTCTTATAAATGATTTTTTTTTTTTTGCTGATCCGAAAATGATCAGATCCGTGACTCCTGATCCGAGGATCGATCCGATCCGTGAGTTTTTTGATCCATTGCTCCCCTAGTCACGACCCACCCTGCTGTGCTGAACGTCCTTTCGGACAGGACACTGGACGAGGGGCAAGCCAACAGTTCCATTGCAAATTGTGCAAGCTCTGGCCAGAGGTCAAGCCTGCCCACCCAGTAGTCCAGGGGTTCATCACTTCTCAGTGCGTCCACATCGGCCGTTAACCTGATGTAGTCGGACACCTGTCAGTCTAGGCGTTCCCTGATGCTGGATCCGGAGGACAGCTGTCGATGGGTCGGCTGAAAGAATGATCTCATATCATTAGTGACCAAGACATCTTCAAACTGCCTTCTTCTTGCAGGCGCTGTTGGATTGGTACCTGCAACTGTTTCTCTGTGAGTGGAACTTCCTCTGCCAGCGCACGCAAAAGCAGAAGGCAGCATTTCTCGAAGCAAGGCCTGGAAGTGCTGCATTCTGATAGCCTTCTGTGATGGTGGTAACATTTCCGCCATGTTTTGTTTGTACCGGGGGTCTAAGTACATTGCCACCCAGTACTGGTCCTTGCTCTTTATGCTTTTTATACAGGGGGTCCCTCTTAAAACACTGGAGCATGAAGGCCCCCATTTGCACTAAACTGAAAGTGGTGTAGTGGCCTGGCTCCTGCTCATCATCCAGTATAATGTCGTCCTCGTTCTCCTTCCCCCATCCACGGACAACACCAGGGATCCCAGAATGGTTTAAAGCATGCTCTTCTTGCTCCTCCTCATTTTCCCCGGTACCATCCTCCTCTGACTCCTCTTCAGACTCCCGTTGTTGACTTGTCTCAGGTGGAGTAGCCCCCCTGGGAATTCATCCAGCATTGCGACTTCCTCATCTTCCTGCTTCCTGCTCCTGCCGGCTTGATCAATGACACGACGCAATGCACGCTCCAGAAAGAGAGGCGTAAGGTACGATATCACTGATGGCGCCCTGGCTGCGACTGACCAGTTTGGTGATCTCATCAAATGGCCGCAGAAGTCTGCATGAGTCACGCATGAGCAGCCACTGGCGCGGTGAAAAAAACAAAGCTCCCCAGAACCTGTCCTGCCGCAGGGTTTGTACAGGTAGTTGTTAACTGCATGTTTCTGATGGAGCAGCCTATCAAGCATATACAGTACAAGGTTGAGTTCCATCGCGTCGGGCAGGTTGTGTCGCCGCTGAATGTCAGCAAGGCGAGCCATGGCCGTGTAAGATCTTCTGAAATGGTCCGAGATTTTCCTGGCCTGCCGCAAGACATCCTGGACCCCAGGGTATTTGGCAACGAATCGCTGCACGTCCAAGTTCAGGACGTGTGCCATGCATGGCACGTGGGTAATTTTGGCCTGTTTCAGCGTGCTCAGTAGATTGGCACCGTTGTCGCACACCACTTTACCAACTGTCAAATTGAGCGGTGTTAGCCACTGATCTGCCTGTAAACGCAAAGTTGAAAGGAGTGCAGGACCAGTGTGGCTCTTGTTTTCCAGGCACAACAGACGCAGCACAGTATGGCAGCGTCTCACCTGGCATGTCGAATAGGTTCTGGGAATCTTTGGCGGCACAGCGGAAGAGACGGATCGAATCGGAAAATGAGGAGTCAGCCTAGGAGGAGAGGGGGATGGAGTAGGAGGAGGAGGAGAAGAAGAGGAAGGCCTGCATGCAATCCGTGGAGGTAAAACAAAATCTACATGGGTGCCACAGGTTACATGCTTGATGGCCATCAGAAGGTTCACCTAGTGGGCAGTAAAAGTTATATACCTTCCCTGCCCGTGTTTGCTAGACCACGTGTCTGTGGTCAGATGTATCTTGGCACCGACACTGTGGGCCAGAGATACATTCACTTGCCGCTGAACATGGCCATAAAGCTCTGGGATGCCCTTCTGAGAGAAATATTTCCTTCCTGGAACCTTCCATTGTGGTGTTCCAATGGCCACAAATTTTCGAAAGGCTTCCGACTCCACCAGTTTATATGGCAGTAGTTGGCGGGCTATCAGTTCCGACAAGCCAGCGGTCAACCATTGGGCAAGAGGGTTATCCGGCGTCATTGTTTTTTTACGATCGAACATTTGGGCCACGGAAGCCTGCCTTTTTGCAGAACAATTTGAGGCCGGCATGATGGAAGGTGGAGTGGAGGACAATTGTGAGGATAGAGGAGAAGGAGAAGGAGAAGAGGCTGGAGTGTTGGTTCTGATGGCGTTGCTCCCACTGGGCTCGGTGATGGGAGGCCAGGTGCCTTCTTAAGGCGGTCGTCCCTAGGTGAGTGTTGGGCTTACCGTGACTTATGCGTTGACTGCAAAGGCTGCAGATGGCAACACTATTGTCAGCAGCGGACACGTTAAAAAAAGCCCATACCGCGGAGCCATAGGCCGGCGTCCTAGGATCTCCAGATGTGACTGTACATGGTTGATGGCTCGCTCCTGATACATTAGCAGTCAGGTTTGTCCCTCCTGTGCAATGTAAGTTGTCGCTGAGTGGTGGCTGTTGCTACCTCTTCTTCCTGATCTAATGCCAAGAATGGCTGCGCATCGGAAATGTCTTCTGATGGATCAGAAAATAATTCCTGTGACTCAAGCGGAGGGTATATGGTGGTGGTGGTGTTGGTGGTGAGCCACTCAACCATGTCGGGTGCGTAATTTGACGTAATCGAACACACCTTGTGCCACTTCCCACATTGGCTCCAGGCTGGTGCTCCTGCCCTGTGGAAGGGCCTGCCTCTTCTTCTGCCTGTCATTTTTTAAATGACCCTGTGACAAAAGTCTCTATAGAAGCACAGTATTTGTGGAAGAAGGTATATAACACCCCTCTTCAATCCGTCATTTTGGGGGGCCACTGGTTTATCGCACCAGTTATAAAACTTGCACGCCAAACAATAGTACACCTATACCAGTCCTTGAAAGGACTTTTGTGGACCTTTCAGGTGACGATTTGTGTCACTACAGTCTGTTCCTTCTGCGCACACAGCAACCTGTCCCTACACTGAAAAAAAGTATTTAAGTGTATTACACACCTATATACTGAGTGCACACCAAATAATAGTACATCTATACCAGTCCTTAAAAGGACTTTTGTGGACCTGTTAGCTAACAATTTGTGTCACTAGTACTACAGCCTGTCCCTGCTCCACACAGCACAGCAACCTCTCCCTACACTGACAAACAGCAGAATGTAAGATGGCCACCAGATAAGGTCTATTTATAAGGTAGGGGGTATGTCCATGTGCTGAAATGTCTCAATTGGCTGTCCTGTACCGCCTGATGGATGTGTCATGGGTCAAAGTTCCTCTCAATGTAAAATGGCGGACCGCCACGAATATCGCCAGATGTCCGCCTGTTCGACGAACGAGCAAAGTTTGCCGCGAAACGACTGCCGGGCGAACCGCCAGGCCATCCCTAGTGTTAGTAAAACCATACATATCATCACAATTACTTTTTGCATCCAGGTGGATTATACTTTGTTTATTCAGGACAAATTGGGCTTTCGTTTGGTGGTAAATGGTAATGGATATCTCCTGATTTTTTTTTATTATCAAAGGTAAACTGTTAGCTTATATAATATAAATTATAGTTTATATATATCTAGATATATATGTATATCTATATCTATATATATATATATATATATATATATATATATATATATATATGTATATCTATATCTATATATATATATATATATATATATATATATATATATATATATATATATGTATATCTATATCTATATATATATATATATATATATATATATATATATATATATATATATATATATATATATATATAAAAACTGTTAGCTATAATAGTAAAAAAAAAATCGAGTTTAGCTGTATATTTCTTGCCACTACCATAACCCACCACCAAAGAACAACCCAAAAAAAATTCTCCTGTTCCCAACGATCGCAGCAATATCACATATGTGTTTTTTAGTTGTTGTTTGTACCCGTAGTACAGCCCAGAAACAATAATGTGCATTTTGCATTTTTTTTTTATCCTATCTTAAACATATTGGGCCAGATTCAGATAGGAGATACGACGGTGTATCTCCTGATACGTCGTCGTATCTCTAAGGCCGGCCGGTCGTATCTATGCGACTGATTCATAGAATCAGTTACGCATAGATATCCCTAAGATCCGACAGGTGTAAGTGACTTACACCGTCGGATCTTAGGCTGCAATTCCAGGCCGGCCGCTAGGTGGCGCTTCCGTGTCTTTTACGCGTCGAATATGCAAATGGTCATTTACGCCGATTCAGAAACGAACGACCGCCCGGCGCTTTTTTTTGTATGTCGTTTGCGTTCGGCTTTTTCCGGCGGAAAGTTACCCCTGCTATAGCAGGGGTAAGTGCGGCGTATCCTATGTTAAGTATGGCCGTCATTCCCGCGCCGAGTTTTGAATTTTTTACGTTGTTTGCGTAAGTCGTTCGCGAATACGGCCGGACGTAATTTACGTTAACGTCGAAACCAATGACGTCCTTGCGACGTCATTTGGAGCAATGCACGCTGGGATAATTTGCGGACGGCGCATGCGCTGTTCGATCGGCGCGTGGAAGCGCCTGATTTAAATAGTACACGCCCCCTAGCTGCGGAATTTGAATTCCGCCGGGGGATTTACGATACGCCGCCGCAACTTTACAGGCAAATGCTTTCTGAATAAAGCACTTACTTAAAAAAATAGCGGCGGCGTAACGTAAATCATAGACACCATGGCTCGAGTCCTGCGGGAATGCTGTGAGAGGCAGTGTTGGTGTGCGGGAAGTGCAGGGCGTCCGTGCCAATGGGAGTCAGTCTGCCCCGAGTGCCACACATTGGGTGGGTGTCACCCCAGCGTGCCCGTTCTCCTCTTCCTCGGTCCTCCTCCTCCAGCGGCCACTGTCACATGAAAATATACTGGCCCGGATTCAGGTACATTTGCCCCTTATTTGCGGAGGCGCAGGGCAAATTTACTGCGCTACCCGCGATTCACGGAGCAGTAGCTCCGTAAATTGCGTGTGCGCTGTGTAAACTTGCCCTGCGTAAGGGCGCCTAATGTAAATGATCCCGTAGGGGGCGGGAATCATTTAAATTAGGCGCGCTCCCGCGCCGAGCGTAGAGCGCATGCTCCGTCGGGAAACTTTCCCGACGTGCATTGCGGCAAATGACGTCGCAAGGACGTCATTTGCTTCAAAGTGAATGTGAATGGCGTCCAGCGACATTCACGAATCACTTACGCAAATTACGTAAAATTCGAACGTCGCGACGCGGGAACGACGGGTATACTTTAGCATTGGCTGCCCCTGCTATTAGAAGGGGCAGCCTTACGCTAAACACGCCGTACGGAAACGACGTAAATTGCGTACGCAGGGCTCGCGCAACATTGTGAATCGGTGTTAGTATGCAATTTGCATACTATACACTGAGCACAATGGGAGCGCCCCCTAGCGGTCATCGCAAGAATGCAGCCTAAGATATGCGTGGCATAAGAGCCTTATGGCTCTTCGGCGTTACGATGTTCCTGAATCAGGAGCATTCGTAACGCCGGGGCAAGTAAGCATGCGCTGTGTAACCTATGGTTACACAGGCGCAATTGCTACTTGAATCCGGGCCACTGTTTATATATATATATATATATATACATACATATACACACACACACACACACTTTTTTATTTTTGAGGTGGGGGGTGAATCTTGGGTGAGTTCCCACACTTTTTTTCCCCAGGACTTGACCCCTGAGGCCGCGTACACACGACCGGTCCAAACTGATGAAAACGGACCGAAGTCCAGTTTCATTGGTCCAAACCGACCGGGTGTACGGCCCATTGGACTTTTGTCCTTCAGACCAAAGTTTTAGAACTTGCTTTAAAATCGAACCGATGGACGGTTGACCATCGGTCAAAACCGATGGTTAGTACACAAAAGCATTGGTTCGCGCATGCTCAGAATCAAGTCGACGCATGCTTGGAAGCATTGAACATCGTTTTTTTCAGCACGTCGTGTGCTTTACGTCACCGCGTTCTGACCCGATCGGTTTTTGAACTGATGGTGTGTACGCACATCAGACCATCAGTCTGCTTCAGCGTTGAACCGATGAAAACGGTCCGTCGGATCATTCTCATCGGATGGATCGACCGTGTTTACGCGGCCTCACTGACACTAATACTAACTGACACTGATACTTATTTAAAAAAAGCTGTTTTAAAAAAAAAGCACAAAAGCAGATACACATATATGTGACCCCATGGTTAAAAGCCCAGTTCACTGAGGTCGCATATATATGCGTACTGTCGGCAAGAAGGGGTTAAAACGAATTCTGTAATTTTTCCAGAAGGTTGATGAACTTTTTAGTCCTTTTCTATGGACTTCATCTCACCCACAGATAGGGGTTAAGACTCTTCAGGAGCCTCCAAAATTGGTACTTTTTTTGATAGTTACAGCAAAGACATGTCTTTAAATCTCAGTTATTCTCGCTTAAACTTGTGACTCAGCCCTCCTCTCTTGAAAATCTTCTACTTTGTGTAAACCTCTGTCTGAAACATATAAAGATTTTCCCCCTAATAGAACCCTCACAATTGCAAGAAGTAAAGAAAAGTGGGTCGTAGGATAATTTGGGAGACATATGAGACTACCCATTTCCAGGACCCTGTCTCGGCTAGGCATAGATCAATACAGTACAAATTTCTCCACCTTTATTGATTATACACCAGCTAAACCAGCAAGTATTAACCAGTCCCCCATGGCTGAGTGTTGGAGATGTAGCTTTTCTCTGACTGATTTTCTTACATTTTTTTGGTTTTATCATTTGGTTCAACGGTATTAGAGAGATGTTGCACAATTTATAACTAGTGTCACAACCTTGCCAGTCCCCTTGACCAATCAGTTGTGCTTGATAGAAGGCCTTGCAAATACATTGGCTCACAGAATGCTGTTGAGTATACTGCTTTGTTATGCATGAACAGTATTTATCCTGCACTGGAAGAACCCAGAGGCTCCCACACTTATTGCCTGGAAGGGACTGGTGAATAAGGTAATCCCCTTTTATAAGGCCACATATTTAAGTTGGGGATGTCCCAGGAAGTTTGAGAAGGAATGGGGCAGCTGGATCTTGGGAACTGATACCAACGGGTAATTCTGTGTAGATATCCTTTTATTCTGGGTGCAGGGCAAAGAAGCCGATAAGTTTGTGGTGCTCAAAATATACCCAGTTGATTTTTGAGCCTGTTATGACCTAAATGACTCTCTCTGACCGGCGTGGGGGAAGCTACACTCTGTTTTGGGTATGCATATTATTTTCGGTTTGGATGTCCTAACTATGTATGCACAGTGTCCTATTCCCTATTGCACTTTATGGTATGGTTGTGTGGGTCTACTATTCCATGGGGGGAACTATTGGGGATAGCAGCTGGGTTCTGTGCAACCCTTCATTACTGCTTGTTTGGGGGTTTGTTTCATGGCTCTCTCTTGTTGTAACTGTATTGGTTACCTCAAACTTAATACAACAGAATTAAAAAAAAAAAAAAGTTTAAAACAAATTCTTTAGCAGGGAGCAACGATTTTAATAATGCTTTTGAGAAAAGATTCAATATGCTAAAATTCTTAAAAAAAAATGTCTGGGGTGCCCTTAAAGCGGAGTTCCACCCACAAATGGAACTTCCGCTTTTCGGAACCCTCCCCCCCCCCTCCGTTGTCACATTTGGCACCTTTCAGAGGGGAAGGGGGGTGCAGACAGCGGGGACCAGTGAGGACGGGCCACGCCACTCCCGCATGCGTAATAGGGAACCGGGCAGTGAAGCCGCCACGCTTCACTTCCTGATTCCCACACCGAGGATGATGGTGGGGGCAGCCGAGAGACAAGCAATTGCTCAGCCTCGGCTGCCGACATCGCGGGCACGCTGGAAAGGTAAGTGTGCATTTTTTAAAAGTCAGCAGCTGCAGTATTTGTAGCTGCTGGCTTTTAAAAAAAAAAAATGGGTGGACCTTCACTTTAACCTAGCTGTGATGTAGTGCATCTGTACGATATACAGTATAGAATCTAGTGCAGCAAAGTCTACATTAAAATAGAAAAAGATTGCTATTTAAATTGCAGGTAGATGTCAGCTTTGGCCTCTTTATTTCTGTTTGTAAACAAACAGCCAAGGACTCTCCATGTCTTTACAAGACCTTTATTCTGTATGAGTTTCTGGTATGGATGGTAATGGTACGGTGAGGTGGGTCCACCAGATCTAGTAAGAGTATCCATCTTATTCTGTTGATGCATGACGAATATACTTCCAGGCGTGAATAATCTGCACTGATGTTAAAGGAACCATTTCCTACTCTTCGTGAAAGAATCTGATGTTTTGATATCATCACCTTTATGGACAGTTTTGTTTTTTTCGTTTTATGGACACTTGCACTATTTTATTTTTCAATAAGATTAATATGTTATATCTTTTAATTGAGTTTGATATATGAGGTTGTGATCTCACTTCTTTTTTTGTGATATTTTTTCACTTCACCTAAGAACTCGCATTACATTGGGATTTCCTTTTATTCTATGGTGGAGCTGCACTTTATTTTCATTTTTCTGTTACATTATCCTTTGTTGTGTTGGCAGCTACTGTAGACACACTTTTTTGGGAGCAGAACAGTATTTTATTATTTATACATTTTATGGGGAACCCGAAAATGTCCCTCTGAAAATTAATACTAGACCCTTATTCAAGCATGCAGTCTGGCTGGCCAGGAAAGAGGGGAACACACGTAACTCAACCCCCCAAAAGTAAACAAAGATGCAGGGTTTCCCTAATGATGTCATTAGCCATGTGGTCATATTTGATCAGTGATGTCAGTGCTATCTCCACCCATTTGTTTACATTGCCACATATGCCTGGCCTGTAAATTAATGGGGTTGGGTGACATCACTGGTTTCTAAGGACATGGCGGGTACTGGTACCCTCTGCTTGCTCAACAACCAATGACAGGAAGGAAGCTGTCATAGTTGTAGAAATACCATGAATCATGCTCGACTTCTGCTGAACTAGAAAAAGTCTGACGTTTAGAAAAATGCCTGAGCTTGAACTTTCTCAGACCAAGCCTTGAGCTTATCCTTCTAATCCACCTCCAATCAGAGACACGTTAAGTCAATAAAGGTAAAAGATCAGATGCAGAGAGCACAAAGGCAATGCTGGTGACTTGTCCTTTGCCTCTGCTTGTCTTTTTAGGCACAGTTTAGATCCTCTTCAATAAATACTCAAAGCTTAGGAAAGACCTGTTTACGGATGCCTTCTTACTGATAGCCGGGACTATTTGATGTGTTTGATTATATATTTAAAAACCAAGTTCCTTGTGTTTTACATAATTAGGGGATATCCTTGAATGAGCTCTCATTATAGAACATTTAGGAGCCACACAGTCACATAAGGAATAATAAAACACTGGTAAAGCGTAATGGGAAAACCCTGGAAATTTCCCTGGGCAGTCTCTTCTTCTGTCCCATACACAGTGCAGATATATACATACAGTAGATTCTGCACAGCACATTTCTGTGCTTCTAGCCAAATGGATTGCCTACTAGCAAAGAAGATTTTCATTCTTGTGGCTGCTGTTTTTTTGTTGTGCTTATTAGGAAATGCACAAGGTGAGTGTCTTTGCTGCTGTTGTGGATGATATACTTTCATAGAATGCTTGTCACGGCTCTTAAAGTAGCAAGTTCCATTTCGATTAGTCTTAAGCATCAAAGGATGTGCTGGTATTGGTTCTAACATTTGGCAAATAGGACCAGGAGCTATAAAGTGTACAGAGTCATATGGCTAAAAAGACACAAGCACATAGTGAAGTCCTTGCATTGTTGTTTGCTCGGGGGAACTAAGAAGGCAAGCATTGCTGCTGTGTTATCCATTTATTTCAAGAGCCTCCCATGTATTCTGCAGACCAGGTAAAGCTTCAGGAGAATGAGAACCCATGTGGCAGTTGTACTCTAGGGAAATGGTGTAGGCATACCTCCCAACATTTAATAAGTCCCATGCGGGACATCTTGTTGAGCGGGGGGGCGGGCCAAAGTTGTTAACCGGGGGGGGTGGGTATCAGAGTTGTTGAGCGGGGGGGGGGGGGCGCCGGGGATCAGAGCTGTTGCGCGGGAGGGGGGTCTCCTACCTGTTCCGAATCCCCACCAGCGCCATCCACCTGCCGCCATCCACCTCCCCTTCCACCACCATGGTCCGTAGTATTTCCCGCACTGTGATTGGGCGTATAGCTGTCATGTGTGGAGGCGGGCATTATAGACGTTCGCAGACAGGCCAGCCCCACGACGCACATGACGCCAATACGCCCAATCACAGGCCAGGCTACGGACACCAAAACATGGCGGGGAAAATCAAACATGGAGGCCCCCGTAATGTCGCGCTCGGGGCCCTGTTTTGCGGGAATCTTGTCTAGTCCGCGGGACCCCGGGACACATTTGGAATTCCGGGAGGATCCCGCGGAATCCGGGACGGTTGGGGGGTATGGTGTAGGTATTGTACTCATCTTCCTAGACATTGTACTTTGAAATAATGTAAACATTTTGACCAACTTAGAGATAAGTGGTCATCGCCTTCTGCGAGTACTTAAATCCTATGGTGGGCACTGTTGTGAGCAATTCATGAAACTTGTAGAAGATACAGAGGAGTATTTAGAAACTGTTTAAACATATTTTGCACTAAGCATATTATTTCCAATGACATGGTCTTGCAAGATGAGGAATTGTTCAGAGTGGACTCATTTTATGATATTCATAGCTTTATTTGCACTTATATTTGGTTATAGTAGATTATGAGTGTTAACAATTCAAAAGCTGATGTATAATTTCATGGCTTAGAACCAGGGTTCTCTAAGAAGTTCCTCCAGAGGTTTCTAGGGGTTTCTTATACAATGTCCAATTTCTGCCTCGCAGATAAGCTCCTGCTGACACCCTTCATTTAAAAAAAAAAAAATTGCTATCTGTAATTCATCCCAATGACCACCAGTGTTGCTCATCTTACTTTAAAAAAGTAATTAGTTACAGTTACAAATTACTTTTCCGAAAAAGTAATTGAGTTAGTGACTCAGTTACTACATTAGCAAAGTACCGTATTTATCGACGTATACCGCGCACTTTTTTGCCCTGAAAATCAGGGCAAAATCGTGGGTGCGCGGTATACGCCGATACCCGCTTTCCCGCACCGAGTTTGAATACTGCGCCGACATATACCGAGCGCAGTACACTCGGGTATAGTCGGGCAGTCTCGGCTCTTTCCGCGCTCACGTCCTGGACGTACAGGACGTCAGCGCGAGAGTTGCCGAGCCTGCCCGACAATACACGAGTGTACCGCGCTCTGTATATGTCGGTGCAGTATTCAAACTCGGCGCGCGAGGACGCCGCAGAAGGACGCCGGACCCGACAAAGAGGACACCCGAAGCCGCAGACGGACGCCGGACCTGACGAAGAGGACACCCGAAGCCGCAGAAGGACGCCGGACCCGACGAAGAGGACACCCGAAGCCGCAGACGGACGCCGGACCCGACGAGGCCGCCGATGGACGCCGCGCAAGACACCAAAACTGTAAGTACAAAAAAAACTTTTTTTCCACAGGATTCGGGGCAACTTTAGGGGTGCGCGGTATACGCGGGAGCGCGTTATACCGCGATAAATACGGTAATTAGTTACTCAGCAAAGTAACTGACTTTTTTTTTGCCGGCATATGACGACCCCCTAATTTTCCAGCTAAAATTTTGGTTTTGGGATATACTAACTGTATAAGACGACCCCTCACTGTGCCATCTGTAACAAGCTGATGTGTGTTGATGGATGTGTTTATCCTAGTGTAAATTCTGTATGCGTTTTTAAAAATATTGTCACCACAGAATTTCTGCATCTATAGATCCCTGGTGGAGTTGTTCTCATGTAATTACTGTCATTTTGCTGCTGTGGCAGCGTCTCATATAGAGTTCTCTATTTTCAGAAGCAGAATCAAACCTGCTTTTTATATACTTAAAGTGGAGTTCCACCCATAAATATAACATTACATCAGTAGTTTTAAAAAAATGTCATTAGTCCTTTACGAAAAAATTTTTTTTTTTTAGATGCCTTCAAAGTGTTGTTGCTAGACAGAATAGTTAATCTTCCCACTTCCTGCACCTAGGTGCTTAATGCTTCCTAAACTACACCACACAGACTCCTGGGAATGTAGTGGGTGTAACTTTCCAGGAGTCTGTGCACTCCCCAGTCTCCAAGAATCATGTGACTTGGACAGCACAGGTGCTGAAACCTGATCTGACACTGCTTGTGCAGCACTGAGCATGTGCGAGATTTGCAAGGCTAAAATCCAGGAAGTCATACAGTCTGGCTTCATGATGCCCACACTTAAGATGGCCCCAGTCCATTTCTATTTTATAAAGTGTCTAAATGCTGTAACAACCTAACAAAATGGACTTTAGTTTACAGACTAACTTTACTAGAATACATTAAGATTGTGTATTACAGGGGTATTTATATTTAAAAAGTGAAATTGTGGCCAGAACTCCGCTTTAATATCTCTGCACACCTACACCACTAGACAGTGAGCAACTCTCTGACTTTAGGAATGTCAATTACCATGAATAATATTCAGCATGATTCAGCACGAGTTTTATGAGTGCGATGCAAAATGATCTCCTGTCTTTTGCTCCTACTGACATAAACAGTATGGGGTTTACCGTATCCAACCGACACAACAATGAAACCTATCTTTTCCTACTGACATTAACCTCCCTGGCGGTATGATTATTTCCGAAAAAAGGTGCTGAAAGCAGTACCATTATTTTGCAAGGAAATTTGGCGTTTTATATTGTAGGCCTGTAATTCTTAGGAATAACTCACTTAAATCTGTCCAAACAAGTGTCTAGTAAGCATCCCGGGTATGAATTTTTTTAAAAAACAAAATTATAAATTATAATATAATAAATAATTATAAATAATTATAACAAGTAATAATATTATTATAATAACAATTATTCAATAATGTAATCAACTCAAAATCACTGAAATTTGCTCAGTTGCAGAATTTTCGCTGTCATTACTTTTATTTTTTTATGACGAATTTCCCCACAAAACGATATCGCACAATTCTGCAAGTGATTATAATTTATTATCGCTGTTTTCTAGCTGCTCTAAACCCATTTTTGACATAAAGGGACACTTTTGGTTGCTATGGACAATCTACAGTTTGCAGGCAGAAAGAACAGTTTCTATTATATAAAAGTACATGTAGGGCACTGAGCAGACCACTAGGGACAAGGGGGGTGTGTATTTTTTACATACAGTACTGTAATCTATAAGATTACAGTATACTGTATGTAAGGTGTTTGTTTACCTTTTTGAATTTGGCGCCGTTCTCCGCTCCCGTGCGTCGTAACGTCGCAGGGAACGGAGATCGGCGGCACAGGAGGACACTGTGTGAATCGAGCGAGGTCCCACTCACTCACACAGCGCAGTGGCATCGCTGGATCCAGGGACAAGGTAAGTAACTTTGTCTCTGGCTGCAGCGTGGCGAGCCCGAGTCTGGCTCAGGGATACTGCTTTTGGTATAAAAATCTTACCCCGAGCCAGACTCGGGAATACCGCCAGGGGGGGTTAATAACATAGGGTTTACTTTATCAGACTGACACCAGTAATGGGGCTTGTTTTATTTCCCTGACACCAATGGGCCCCACTAACCGTCCGCCACTTTATTGGTCACATACAATTTTTGACCACATGTGGACTGTGTACTTTGTGCTCCTTTTTTTTCTTCTCCTGCTTAGTAAATGTTGGCAACTACAGCTTTTTGCACTAATTGTATGCAAGATATACATAACTGTGAAAAAATCCCTATAAAGTGAGCTCACAGACACTCCAACGGACCGCTCCACATGCCCAGCCATTTTGGGTCAGGCAGAGCCTATTCCTATCCCAGGCTACCAGGCTTGGTGCGGATTGCACATGTGGGTAGTGTCGGGATAGGTCACCCATCTAACAGGGACAGTAATAGAGGTAAACCGATGAAGCTGACTGATAGTCTGATGTGCCTACACACCATCAGTTAAAAAAACGATCGAGTCCAACGCGGTGACGTAAAACACAACGACGTGCTGAGAAAAATGAAGTTCAATGCTTTCAAGCATGCGTCGACTTGATTCTGAGCATGCGCGGGTTTTTAACCGATGCTTTTGCATACTAACCGTCAGTTTTGACCTATCGGTTAGGCGTCCATCGGTTCAATTTTAAAGCAAGTTCTAAAATTTTGGACCGGAGGATAACTGACCGATGGGGTCCACACACCATCGGTTTGGACCGATGAAATTATCCCTTAGTCCGTTTCCATCGGTTTTGACTGACCGTGTGTACGCGGCCTGAGTGTTTACTGTTACCGCACAGCGCTGCACCTCCCCGCATATCCACACTCAGAAACACATATCTTATTCATTCTGGCCCATGGGACAAATGTCCCTTTGGTTCCCAGCTGTCCCTCAAGAATAAGGTATCATATCATATGTATACATTTTTTTTTTCTAAATCAGTGAATGAACAAGATTTAACCTGCCTGGCGGTATTCCCGAGTCTGACTCGGGGTTAGATTTTCCTGCTGCGAACGGTAACCCCGAGTCAGACTCGGGCTTGCCTCGCTAGATTCACAGGCTTGGTTTACTTACCTTGTCCCTGGATCCAGCGATGCCACTGCGCTGTGTGAGCGAGCGGGACCTCGTTCGATTCACACAGTGCCTCTGTGTAACGCCGATCTCCGTTCCCTGCGACGTTACGACGCTCGGGGACGGAGAACGGCGCCAAATTCAAAAAAGTAAACAAACATCTTACATACAGTATACTGTAATCTTATAGATTACAGTACTGTATGTAAAAAAAACACACCCCCCTTGTCCCTAGTGGTCTGTCCTGTGTCATGCATGTCATTTTATATAATAAAAACGTTTCTTTCTCCCTGCAAACTGTAGATTGTCCATAGCAACCAAAAGTGTCCCTTTATGTCAAAAATGGTTTTTAGATCAGCTAAAAAACAGCGATAATAAATTATAATCACTTGCAGAATTGTGCGATAGCGATTTGTGGGGAAATTCGTCATAAAAAAAAAAATAATGACAGCAACAATTCTGCAACTGAGCAAATTTCAGTGATTTTGATTTGATTACATTATTGAATAATTTTTATTATAATTATATTATTATTTGTTATAATTATTTATAATTATTTATTATATTATAATTTATAATTTCGTTTTTAAAAAAATGTCATACCCGGGATGCCTATCAGAATCTTGTTTGGTCAGATTTAAGTGAGTTATTTCTAAAAATTACAGGCCTACAGTATAAAACGCCAAATTTCCTTGCAAATAATGGTACCGCTTTCAGCATGTTTTTTCTGAAAGAATCATACCGCCAGGGAGGTTAAATCATTGGAAACTGCAGGTAGAGGTCATTGGTCTTTTATTATGGTCTTCTCCAGCAATTCCTGGCATAGGGGAGCCTGGGTGATTTGGTTACACTGGCTTAAGAAGGTTAAAACATACAGGTTTATGGGGTGGCGGATGATATGTAATACGATGAAAGAAGCCATACACTTATTTCAAGTATTTCTAACCACTAGGCTACCGCCCGCTGTCAAATGACGGCGGGACGATAAGCCTCTCGTTCTGGGAGAATGTCATATGACGTCCGCGCCTTCCCGAGCCACTAGGGTACCCGCGATTGCCCAGTAACTGAGCAGAACCGTGGATCTCTGTGTGTAAACACAGAGATCCACGTTCTGTCAGGGAAAGGAGACCGATGGTGTGTCCCTTGTACATAGGGACACCGATCGGTCACCTCCCCCAGTCAGTCCCCTCCCCCCACAGTAAGAATCACTCCCTAGGGAACACATTAACCCCTTGATCGCCCCCAAGTGTTAACCCCTTCCCTGCTAGTCACATTTACACAGTAATCAGTGCATATTTATAGCACTGTTCGCTGTATAAATGTGAATGGTCCCAAAATAGTGTCAAAAGTGTCCGATGTGTCCGCCACAATTTCGCAGTCACAATAAAAATCGCAGATCGCCGCCATTACTAATAAAAAAAAAATGAAAATGCTATAAATCTATCCCCTATTTTGTAGCCACTATAAATTTTGCGCAAACCAATCAATCTACGCTTATTGCAATTTTTTTTACCAAAAATATGTAGAAGAATACGTATCGGCCAAAACTGAGGAAAAAATTAGTTTTTTTATATATTTTTGGGGAATATTTATTATAGCAAAAAGTAAAAAAATTGTTTTTTTTCAACATTGTCGCTATTCTTTTCTTTATAGCGCAAAAAAGAAACACTGCAGAGGTGATCAAATACCACCAAAATAAAGCTCTATTTGTGGTGAAAAAATGATTTCATTTGGCTACAGTGTTGCATGACCGCGCACTTGTCATTCAAATTGTGACTGCGCTGAAAGCTGAAAAATGGCTTGGGCAGGAAGGGGGTGAACGAGGCCAGTATTGAGGTGGTTAACAATAAATAACAGATTACTGATATGAACAGTAAATGCCATGTTATTTACGAATACAGTTTTACTTCAATGATTCTTAATACTTTGCCAATAGTTTTGTTTTAATGCTTTAAAGTAGCTCATTAATTCTGTTCATGTTATGCATATTCTGTATCTACAGTATTTGACTGCTGCTACTCATACCGCAAAACGCCTGTATCTGTGAAAGCCATTAAGAGTTATACCACCCAGAGGAGCAATGAGGTGTGCCCCATCGATGCCATCATGTACGTTGTAAGAATTATTGTTGTTGACAAGATGCTGACCGCTATATGCTGTTCTGTCTTATTTTTGGCCACAGCCACATAAATGTTAAAATCATGGCAGCACTGTGGTTAGAAATTGGTGGGAGTAACTGTTTTTCTTTCATCTTGAAAGGCATAGCAATGGTTATAACCTCTGTCAAGCATTTATTGACAGAGCTTTAGAAGTTTTAACTCAGCTATGAGACATAGGGGGTTATTTACGAAAGGCAAATTCACTTGAAATTGCACTCAAAGTGCACCTGGAAGTGCAGTCGCTGTAAATCTGAGTGATAGATCTGAAATGAGGGGAAGCTCTGCTGATTTTATTATCCAATCATGTGTAAGCTAAAATCCTATTTTTTTTTTTCCTTACATGTCCCCCTCGGATTTACAGGGACTGCACTTCCATGTGCACTTTCAGTAGTACAAAGTGGATTTGCCTTTCGTAAATAACCCCCATACTGTATATAGCAATATCAATAATTGAGTAGACTTAATTGGCGACAGCTCATACACACCAAGCAGTTCAGCATCACTCAAAGCAATTGAAGTCCCTAAGAGGGTCTCTGCAACAAATCCAACAAGCACTACAATAAATACAATAATTCCCCAGAACAATTTTTCCAGATATTTAAAAAATAATAATGAATCAAACTATTTCGATATTTCATTAAATGTATGCATTGATATATAATAATTAAAGAAATTGCAGAGGTGCCTTGAAGTGGCAGTGTTGCTTTACACATACAGGCATACTCCACTTTTAAGCACACAATGGGGTTTATTTACTATCGCTAGAGCGTGCAAAATCAGGCTCACTTCTGCATAGAAACCAATGAGCTTCCAGGTTTTTTTACCAGGCTTAATTGAACAAGCTGGGGTTAGAAGTTCATTGGTTTCTATGCAGAAGAGATCCTGATTTTGCACTCTCCAGCGATAGTAAATAAACCCCATTGTGTGCTTAAAAGCGGGGTATGCCTGTATTTGCAAATATATGAAAAGAGAGGAATTTACTGCGAATGGAGCAGTCAATGTTGATGGGGAAATGCCTCCTACAGCTCTATTGTGGTCTGCCAGTGCAGGGCGGGGGGGCACAGGGAGCTTTCCTGGACCGCAGTACACAATGATTATTGCTATTGGCTATAGCCGCTGACAGTAATCAAATGTAAATAATCCAACAGGCTGGTTGTACCCTACTCGATCGATGGATATACTTTGGTACAATCAGCCTGCCTACAAATGGATCAAGGAGGACTCCATGGCATACATGTCTGATACCTCCCACTGAGGGTTAGCCCATTCACACAGGGGCAACACGACTTCCAGCGCGACTTTGGGAGGCAACTTGGACACGACTTGAGTATGAATCACAGCGCGACTTGGGGCGACTTGGGTCGCCTCCAGGAGGGGGAACTTCATGCCAAATTGTAAACAAAAAACCGGCATGGGTTCCCCCTCCAAGAGCATACCAGGCCCTTAGGTCTGGTATGGATTTTAAGGGGAACCCCGTACGCCGAAAAAACGGCGTGGGTGTTCCCCCAAAATCCATACCGGAGCACGCAGCCCGGCCAGTCAGGAAAGGGGGTGGGGACGAGCGAGCGCCCCCCCCCCTCCTGAACCGTACCAGGCCGTATGCCCTCAACATGGGGTAGGATTTATATAGGCCTTTTATGACATCACAGTGCCATCATGCACCGGGTGGTGATGACATAAGGGGCGGGGTCACTGGGTGATATCACCAGGTGACCACGCACCATGCCTATATAAAGCGTTGCGCACCCGGCATTATAGCGGGAGGAAGCGTTGTGTCAACATCGAAGAAGAGAAGAGGGAAGAAGGCGACGCAGAAGACTGGGCCGCCGCTAGTAAAAGAGCTGGAAGAACATAGCGGAGGACCCCCGCAGAAGGCAGAAAAAAACAGAGAGCGGAGAAGTGTGAAGAAGACCCCGAAGTCGGAAGAAGACCCCCGGAGCTGCCTAATAAATTACTTTAAAAACCTGTCTAGTGTTTTTTTTCTTGACACTTTTTCCCCCCAGGTGAATGGGTAGGGGTACGATGTACCCCAAACTCATTCACATAGGGTGGGGGGCCGGGATCTGGGGGCCCCCTTATTAAAGGGGGCTCCCGGATTCCGATAAGCCCCGCACTCGCTGACCACGACAACCAATGGCCAGGGTTGTCGGGAAGAGGCCCTTGTCCCCATCATGGGGACAAGGTGCTTTGGGGTGGGGGGGGGGCCGCAGGGAGTGCGAAACGCGTTAGCCTTTTCCTGATTGTTTGCTGTGGCGTGTGATGTTCTGTGACCAGTTTTAATAAAAAGGAACGTTTTTGGAGTGCGGCTGTCCCAGCTTCTTCTCTTCAATTTTGCATTAATTGCATTGCCGGCAACCATGGTTTGGATCCAGTGAGTAAAAGTTCCTTGGTTCATCTGAGCGGTTACTTTTCTTCTCACCTACCCCCCCCATGTTGAGTGCATGCGGCCTGGTACGGTTCAGGAGGGGGGGGAGCTCGCTCATCCCCACCCCCTTTCCTGACTGTCCAGGCTGCATGCTCGGATAAGGGTCTGGTTTGGATATTGGGGGGACCCCCACACCATTTTTTCAGCGTACAGGGTTCCCCTTGAATTCCATACCGGACCGAAGGGCCTGGTATGATCCTGGAGGGGGAACCCATGCCGTTTTTTTATTTAAAATTTGGCGTGGAGTTCCCCCTCATGATTCATAACAAATACCAGCTCTGTGGGAGGGAGGGGTTTGCGGTTCACACTGGGGCAACATACTGTAAAGTCGCCTCACTATGAACGGGAATCCAACTTGGATGCGACTTCCATTGAAATCAATGGGTACAAGTCGCCTAGAAGTTGGATTGAAGTAGTACAGGAACCTTTTTTGAAGTCGGAGCGACTGCAGTAGTGTACATTAAGACGGCTCCTTTCACTTACATTGTTTTCTTCATGCAGTGCGACTTGAAGCGACTTGGGGCGACTTCAGGTCTTTTTTTTGGTTTGTTTTTGTTTTTTTATGGGTTTGCCGTCTTACTGTTGTGGGGGGTAAGTTTGGCTGCAGAAGCCAGTTGAGGCAATTTAATCTGTCAATATTACATTTAATAGTAGAGGTGAGCCAGCCACACAAATTTTTTAAGCTGTTTTGTACTTTTTTTTTGTCGTTGTAGGCGATAGTCCAAGGCTCCGACAGTCTGCCTTGTTTCCCCTGCGTGGGTGTTGATGGTGTTATTGAAATTCCAATAAAAAAAAAACAATCAGCCTGCCCATAGATGGATTGAATCTTGGCAGGACCATGCTACACTGGCCAAATTTCAATCTGACGGGGAAAACCAAACTCATGGGTTTCAGTAACATTTTGACTATTGAAGCCAAATTGAAAAGTGGTTGTTTTTATTATACAAGCAAGTTAGACCTGTATACAGGGAGAGCAAGAAGCAATACAGAGTATTGTGTTCAAAATAGTTGTTCTGCATTACTAAGGATTGCTAACATAATTTATATGTCTTAAAGTGGTTGACAACCTTACTATTTACCTCCTTTGAACTTCCATCCTGGCTTCTGGTGAGATTTACTGAGATAATGGTCATTCGCATGTTACTTCCACCAGTTCCTCCAGAGAACAAATCTTCAAAAGACATAGCGCAAACTCCCAGCTGGAGGTGTAAATTAGCACTCTGAAGCCTAGTGCACACTATTGTCGCGAACACACGATAATTTTTCGGGTTGTAAAAAAAACAACGTTTTTCAGGCCTTGCCTACACACGATCGTGAGTTCGGAGTCCGATACATGACCCGGCGGCGACGAATCGAATCAGACAAGAAGATGATGTGCATGACCCTCACCCAATCACAAACAATGTGTTTGTGATTGGGTGAGGGTCATGCACATCATCTTCTTGTCTGATTCGATTTGTCGGCGGCGGGTCATGTGTCGGACTCCGGACTCGTGACTCGTCGTGGGTGGGTGGCGCTGGCGCATGCGCGCGCCTGGGGTCTCCCGCCCGCGGCCGCCTGCAGTGTCGCTCGTGTCTGTGTCGAGGAGGCCCAAGGGAGTCTGGCGCTCAACTCCTCTCACCTGTGACCTGACTGAGTGAGTCACTCACTCTCACTCCTCAGCCGACAGCCGTCGACATCTCCCCCGTCCCCCGTGGAGGCTCCGCTCCACCACCGGTCGGCGGTCTGGACTCTGGGGACCGGGATACCTCCTGACTGAGAGGCTAGAGCGCAAGCAGAGACAGGCAGCACCGACCGACTGATGCCCCCTGTGCAGCCAGAGCCAGGTGAGGAGCCGAGGATCGGATTGGGAGGGAGCGGCCTAGTCTAAGGCCTTAGGCCTGGTGTGGTGAAATATGAACTTTGTGCTGCTAGTGCTACTGGTTAAGCTGACTGACTGCCTGATATTGCTTGTAAAGCTTGAAAGACTCCAATTATCTGTCTATATAACAGCATGTTATATATTTATAAACAGATAATTGGAGTCTTTTAAGCTTTACAAGCAATATCAGCAGTGAGTCAGCTCAGCCAGTAGCACAAAGTTCATATTTCACCAAACCAGGCCTAAGGCCTTACTGGCTGAGCTGACTGAGCTGACTGACTGCTGATATTGCTTGTAAAGCTTAAAAGACTCCAATTATCTGTCTATAAATATATAACAGGCTGTTATACTTATATAGACAGATAATTGGAGTCTTTGAAATGTAGAATATTACAAATAAAAATCTCAGTTACTTTGCCGAGTAACTAGTTACTTTGCTTATGAAGTAACTGAGTCACTAACTCAATTACTTTTTCGGACAAGTAATTTGTAACTGTAACTAATTACTTTTTTAAAGGAAGATGAGCAACACTGAGACTCAATATACTGTATCTGGAGGAAAAGCCTTATCAGTCTAGGGCAGGACTGTGGAATACCGCCCATTCTCCTTCTCTCCAGAACATAGGAGATGTTCTGGAGTCCACTGAGTTAGGACCAATGGGTCTGATAACATATGGCAAAGGCAGAGAACAGAGAAAAGTATCCACTCACATTTCTGGCAGGATCAACAGGCATTTTCTGCACTTATTGAACAAATATAACAACATAACACATTCATTTATATATATAACAGATCAAAAAGGACCAAATAAAAGACGTTCATTGTTAGGGTTTACATATATTTTAATTGGGTTGACATGACACAGGGATTTTGTGATATTGTATGTTGCATGCACTTTCCCAAAAACTTGCATTCAGTGATTTACTGATTTTTTCCCCTTCAGTTTCAGGACAAAGAAAGGCAAAGTGTTCTGTGCTGACTCCACTGATGGATGGGTCAAGAGAGCTATAAGAATTCTTGGGTAAGTTTTTTAAAATCCAACGAGAATTGTGTGTTGTCGGAAAATCAAACTGTTTGTATGCTCCATCGGACAAATGTTGTCAGATTTTCCGCCAACAAATGTGGGATAGCATGCTTTAAAATTGTCTGCCAACAAATTTGTTGATGGATTATCCGATCGTGTATACACAAGTCCATAGGACAAAACTCCAAAGTACAAACACGCATGCTCAGAAGCAATGCTAACCATAACACAACATTAGCAGAAGTTGGCCAAAGGGTGGCACTAAAGAGCTGAAAAACATATAGTTTTGTGTCTGTTGGCCGACAATTCTTTGCCATTTGTATGCAATACAATTCCTGGCCACGCCCTTTGGACAAACGTCCTAGGCTTTGTCCGCAGAAAATCCGATCGTGTGTATGAGGCTTAAGTCTGCATTTTTTTTATAGAGAACATCAAATCATTTACATCATTCTTTGATCCCCAAATGAACTTGCAGTGTAATGTTGCTAGCACATATACAAACAATTTGAATGGAAGTTTGTAAGAAGGCTAATTGCTGTTGTGGAAAAAATGGGAAAAAAATTCTCTAGTATTAAATATTAGCCATTATGGTATTTTATTGACATAACACAGATAAGAAGGTCCCAGGGAGAGAATTGGCAAATTCATATTCTAATGGACAAATTCCACAGTACCCTAGAGCAGTGTTCCCCAACCCCCGGTCCGCGGCCCACTACCGGGCCGCGGCACTTCTGCAGCCCGGCCACGAGCAGGCGGCATGAGAGAGCCCCACATGCGGACCGCTGCACTCTGCCATTCGGACCGCAAGGAGACTTTTCTTCCTCCTGCGTCGAGCCGACAGCGGGAGGCGGAACAATTCTGGGTGGAGGGCGGAGCTGCCCGAGGTTATCAAACAAGCGATTGGCTGCTAGGACTGTCCTTCATCCTAGCAGCCAATCACCTGTTTGTTACCTCGGCCCTCCATCCAGAACTGTCCCGCCTCCCTCCCTGCAACTTTTCTCCTCATGCTGTGCCTCCCTCCGATCTGTCCCTAAGTGTGGGGGACGGAACCGAGGACTGTAATGGACTGTAATATGTGGGGGACGGAACCGAGGACTGTAATGTGTGGGGGACGGAACCGAGGACTGTAATGTGTGTGGGACGGAACCGAGGACTGTAATGTGTGGGGGACGGAACCGAGGACTGTAATGTGTGGGGGACGGAACCGAGGACTGTAATGTGTGGGGGACGGAACCGAGGACTGTAATGTGTGTGGGACGGAACCGAGGACTGTAATGTGTGGGGGACGGAACCGAGGACTGTAATGTGTGGGGGACGGAACCGAGGACTGTAATGTGTGGGGGACGGAACCGAGGACTGTAATGTGTGGGGGACGGAACCGAGGACTGTAATGTGTGTGGGACGGAACCGAGGACTGTAATGTGTGGGGGACGGAACCGAGGACTGTAATGTGTGGGGGACGGAACCGAGGACTGTAATGTGTGGGGGACGGAACCGAGGACTGTAATGTGTGGGGGACGGAACCGAGGACTGTAATGTGTGGGGGACGGAACCGAGGACTGTAATGTGTGGGGGACGGAACCGAGGACTGTAATGTGTGGGGGACGGAACCGAGGACTGTAATGTGTGGGGGACGGAACCGAGGACTGTAATGTGTGTGGGACGGAACCGAGGACTGTAATGTGTGGGGGACGGAACCGAGGACTGTAATGTGTGGGGGACGGAACCGAGGACTGTAATGTGTGGGGGACGGAACCGAGGACTGTAATGTGTGGGGGGGAAGGCTGAGAACTGTAATGTGTGGGGGGGGAAGGCTGAGGACTGTAATGTGTGGGGGGGGAAGGCTGAGGACTGTAATGTGTGGGGGGGGAAGGCTGAGGACTGTAATGTGTGGGGGGGAGGATGAGGACTGTAATGTGTGTGGGGGGGGGGGGAAGGATGAGGACTGTAATGTGTGGGGGGGGAAGGCTGAGGACTGTAATGTGTGGGGGGGAGGATGAGGACTGTAATGTGTGTGGGGGGGGGAAGGCTGAGGACTGTAATGTGTGGGGGGGGGGGAGGATGAGGACTGTAATGTGTGTGGGGGGGGGAAGGCTGAGGACTGTAATGTGTGGGGGGGGGGAGGATGAGGACTGTAATGTGTGTGGGGGGGGAAGGCTGAGGACTGTAATGTGTGGGGGGGACTGAGGACTGTAATGTGGGGTTATGATATAAATAGGGGCAGATGATAGTACTGTTAATGGGGGAGCCCAGAGTATGACAACAGTACCAGTGACAGGGTGAGTGTGAGCAGGGCCTAGTGGGGGCACTGGCTTCATCTGTTGGGGCCTTACCACATCTGGTGGCAGGCAGCATGGCAAGTGACAATCCGCATCTGATGGCAGGCAGCGTGGCAAGTGACAATCCACATCTGGTGGCAGGCAGTGTGGCAAGTGACAATCCGCATCTGGTGGCAGGCAGCATGGCAAGTGACACACTCAAAGCTCCCACTGATTCTGCATTATGGTGGGTTTAACTTTATTTTTTACTACAATGTAATAAATAGAAATAATGCGCTGACAAATTGCCCGCGAAAAATCGCTTACCCCCCGCATGCCATCCCCAACCTCCCTCCAACCGGGCCTTGGAAAATTTTCTTCCATGCAGCTGGTCCCCGGTGCCAAAAAGGTTGGGGACCACTGCCCTAGAGTACCTGCAGGTTTGTGATCCATCTGGGGCCATCTCAACTTAACAAAATTGTGTGTAATTAACCGCCCCACATACATATACTGCGGCAGGCCCTTGAGCGCAAAGTTCATCGGACCGTTGTTGTCGAAAGGTCCAATTGTGTGTATGGGCCTTTAGTGTCAGATTTGTCCGCCACAATGTCACATTCCCGCTAAAAAACACTGATTTCTGCTATTACTAATAAAAATAAAAAAAAAAGTCCATAAATCTATCC
This sequence comes from Rana temporaria, assembly GCF_905171775.1. Lineage (NCBI taxonomy): Eukaryota > Metazoa > Chordata > Amphibia > Anura > Ranidae > Rana > Rana temporaria. The sequence goes on from NC_053492.1 coordinate 103,435,516, forward strand.
AATAGTTTGTAGACACTATTAGGTAGATTCACAAAGAGTTAGGCCGGCTTATCTGCAGATAAGCCGACCTAACTCTGAATCTACGCCGGCGTTTGTTTAAGTGTATTCTCAAACAGAGATACACTTAAACAAAGCTAAGATAGGCCGGCTTGCGCCGTTCTATCTTAGCTTGCAATGTTTCTGGTGGCCGCTAGATGGCGCTTGCATTGCGGCCGGCGTAGATTATGTAAATGAGGGGATACGCCGATTCCCTACGATTTTCGAGAGTACGCAGGGCCTACACCGTCGAGTTACGTAGTTTCCGTACGCGATAGGCCGCCTAAAGTTATTCCACCTATGAGGTGGAATAACAATGTTAAGTATGTCCCGCCGCGAGGTTCGAATTTTTTACGTCATTTGGGCAAGTCGTCCGCGAATCGGGATTTACGTCGTTTACGTTCGCGTCTAAATCAATAGGCCGGTACGGCCTACTTAGCCGCAATGCGCAGTGTAAAAAACTTAAAAAAACGTGAGGTCAAGCCTCATTTCCATACTACACGCCCCCCTCCCAGTCATTTGAATTAGGCGCGCTTACGCCCGCTCGTTTTAGGCTACGCCGCCGAAAATTTGAAGGTAAGTGGTTTGAGAATCACTAATAGCCTAAATAATTTATGGCGGTGTAGCCTAAAAAGACTAGGCTAGGCCGTCCTAATTTTAGGCAATTGTATGTGAATCTACCCATATAACTTTTACGCAAACCAATCAGTATACGCATATTGGGATTTTTTTACCAAAAATATGTAGCATATTGGCATTAATTGATGAATAAATTTGCTTTTGTTTCAAAGCAGAAAGTAATTTTTTTCAAAATTGTGGGTCTTTTTTTGTTTATAGCTAAAAAAATAAAAAATAATTAAAAATTAAATACCAGCAAAAGAAAGCTCTATTTGTGGGGAAAAAATGGCATCAATCTTTATTTGTGTACATCGTCGTATGACAGCGCAATTGTTAGTTAAAGTAACGCAGTGCCGTATAGCCAAAAATGGCCTGGTCAGGAAGGGGGTAAAACCTTCCAGAGCTGAAGTGGTTAAACTAGCAACTTGACCTCAATAAAACCATCAATCGGCACTGGTGACAAATTTCAAACTTTAATTGCATACCATATTTAAAATTGATCTGCTTGAGTTGATCTAATAAAGGCAAATAAGCTGTTCAGTGTGCAAGGCAATTTTTACTTTATTACCTCAGTAAAACTGATTTACTTATTAAAAAGATTTCACTTTGCAAAGAATATCCAATTATGTGCAAGAAAAATAAAATAATAGCATTCTTTTGTTCTGCATGTTTGGATGATGGAAGCCAGCAGAGCTTCACCGCACTTACTAAGTTCGGGGGGGAAATTCCCTTGCAAAGTGCACAGTCTATTTGTCTTTAGACCCCTTTCACAATGGAGCGGTTTGCCGGTCGCTATTGTGCTAAAAATAGTGCCTGCAAACCAACCCTAAACAGCCGCTGCTGTCTCTCCAGTGTGAAAGCCCGAGGGCTTTCACACTGGAACGGTGTGCTAGCAGGATGGTAAAAAAAGTCCTGCTAGCCGCATCTTTGGAGCGGTGTGTATACCGCTCCTTCACCGCCCTGCCCATTGAAATCAATGGGACACCGTGGCTATACCACCGGCAATGCGCCTATGCGGGCGGTTTTAACCCCTTCTTGGCCGCTAGCAGGGGGGTAAAACGGCGCTTTACCGCCGATGCTGCTCCCGCCCCAGTGTGAAAGGGGCCTTACTGAATCAATCCCATGTGTCCCTGCTAAGGAGATGTTCCCAATTTGTCCTCATGATCATTGTCAGTTAGGAAAAAATTAATAGGTAACCATAATTTTACTGTTCTCACCAGAGCATGAAGTGAGGAGAATTTTCCAATGGGGACACCGGTTCAGGTGATAACAGTCTAATATGGTAACTCGACTTACATTGTAGAAATGTTCTTAAAGGGGTTGTAAAGGTACATTTTTTTCCCCCTAAATAGCTTCCTTTACCTCAGTGCAGTCCTCCTTCACTTACCTCATCCTTCCATTTTGCTTTTAAATGTCCTTATTTCTTCTGAGAAATCCTCACTTCCTGTTCTTCTGTCTGTAACTCCACACAGTAATGCGAGGCTTTCTCCCTGGTGTGGGGTGTCGTGCTCGCCCCCTCCCTTGGATTACAGGAGAGTCAGGATGCTCTCTACGTTGCAGATAGAAAAAGGAGCTGTGTGTTAGTGGGCGTTCTGACTCTTCTGTAGTCCAAGGGAGGGGGCGAGCACGACACTCCACACCAGGGAGAAAGCCTTGCATTACTGTGTGGAGTTACAGACAGAAGAACAGGAAGTGAGGATTTCTCAGAAGAAATAAAGACATTTAAAAGCAAAATGGAAGGATGAGGTAAGTGAAGGAGGACTGCACTAAGGTAAAGAAAGTTATTTAGGGGGGGGGGGGGAATTACCTTTACAACACCTTTAAATTTCTTGTGAAGTGAGAGGAAATTTCCCCAAATGGGACACATGCAACAAAAAATAAACTGAGGGATTTAAACCTTCCTTATATTGTCTACAACATAAAACGTTCTTCGCTGTATAAACACATTAATGAGGAACATTGTAAATATATGGCTTTTTTTACTTTTACAGGGAAAAGGCCTAACATCGGAAGATGAAGAATTATGTTAGAAGCTGACAAGTGCATAACATGATTGGACGAATAATAATGTATAGAGAAGTGCTTTACCCATAGGCATTACATTACCATTTTCTTTCATTCTGATTAATCAGAGCAATGGGAAACCCTTTGCTTTGAGTTATATTACAGAGCCTTCCCCATACACGTTTTATTGTTTCCCTCTCCCTTCCCTGTGACCCCACATTTCCTTATATATCAAGTAATAAAAAAAAGTTTGTTCCAGCAGCAGAGAAGTATTATGCCTTGTACACACGATCGGAATTTCTGATGAAAAAAGTCTGACAGACTTTTTTAATCGGATATTCCGACCATCTGTGGGCCCCATCTGACTTTTTTCCGTCAGAGTTTAGAAATAGAACATGTTTTATTTTTTTCCGATGGAAAGTTCCGATCGTCTGTGTGGAACTCCGACGGAGAAAAAAAAACATGCATGCTCAGAATTAAGTCGACGCATGCTCGGAAGCATAGGGCCTGATCCACAAAGATCCGGCGTAACTTAATTTTTCCCGTTTAAGTTACACCGCTGCAAAATCTCTACCTAAGTGCCCGATCCACAAAGCACTTACCTAGAAATTTTGAGCGGTGTAACTTAAATCCGTCCGGCGCAAGGCGTTCCTAATCTAATGGGGCGAGTCCCATTTAAATTAGGCGCGATCCCGCGCCAGACGTACTGCGCATGCTCCCGACGCGATTTTCCCGACGTGCATTGCTTAAATTACGTTACGCCGAGTTTTGTGAATCGCGCCGGGTAACAAAAGTTGCGTCGGGAAAAAAAAAGAGATGCAGCGGGAAAAAAAAATATTAAAAAAAAAATTGACAGCGTCGCGGGAAAGAAGGGTCTACTTTTACATGGTGTACTAACTTTACACTTTGTAAAAGCAGCCCTAATTTTGCGACGGCAAACTAATACTTACGGAGAAAAAACGAAGCGTAAAAGCTTAGTGGATCTCCGTAAGTGCTAGTTTGCATACCCGACGCTGGATTTCGACGAGAAATGCCCCCAGCGGCGGCTGCGGTACTGCATCCTAAGATCCGACAGTGTAAGTCCCTTACACATGTCGGATCTTCTGCCTATCTATGAGAAACTGATTCTGTGGATCAGTTCCATAGATAGAAACAGGGATACGACGGCGTATCAGTAGATATGCCGGCGTATCCCTTTTGTGGATCAGGCCCATTGAACTTAATATTTCTCGGCTCATCGTAGTGTTTTACGTCACCACGTTTTGGACTGTTGCAATTTGGTCTGACAGTGTGTATGCAAGACAGCTTGAATGGAATTCAGACGGAAAATTCCATCGGTTTTATCCCATCGGAAATTCTGATCGTGTGTACAGGGCATTAAAGGAAGCCTATGCTTACTGGCCCTCTTGCTTCAATACCGAGAGTCACACCTCCAGAACAAGTACGCAAATAAAAATTTAGGAATTTCCTGCAACTGTAAAGCCTCGTACGCACGACCGATGAACTCGACGGGCGAAACACATCGTTTTCCTCGTCGAGTTCCTTGTTAGGCTGTCGTGGAACTCGACAAGGCAAGTTTCTCCATTCCCGTCGAGGAAAAAGAAGACATGCTCTCTTTTTGGCTCGACGGGATCCTCGACAGTTTCCTCGTCGAAAAATGTACACACGACCGGTTTCCTCGGCAAAAAAAAAATCCCAGCAAGTTTCTTGCTGGTTTTTGCCGAGAAACTCGGTCGTGTGTACGAGGCCTTATAAACAACCTACCTGTTCTCAATCAGTGACTCAAAGTATTAAAGCCAACAGGTCAGCACAACTAGATGATGAGCATTCTCAGAAGATCGACAGTGATAGTTCCTTAGTTTCCCACGTGGCATGTTTACTTACATTTTCTGATACTTTCTTTCCTGAAGCTGTACCTCAAAAAGAATTTCCACATAGCTCAGCTTTGCATATCCTCTTCCTTGTGTGCTTATTAGTCTTAGGGTGTAGGACTGCATTTATGCATATTTTGCTTGCCTTGACAATTAAAGCATATCAAATTCCAATGTGATTATGTAATTTACTGCCAAAATTCTAAAAAGAAGAAAGACATTTTTGCTAATATGCTCTTGATTTAAAGTGAGGGAGATTTATGCAACATATTTGGAAAGTACAGAATCACAGTATGTATAAAATAATATGCAAAGTGGTTGGAGGGAAGCTTCAGAATGGCAAAGATGTTTTTATTACAAAATATGTGAGCAGACTGCAGTTCTTCATTAAAGCCTGATGGCGTTGTTTTTTTTTTTTGCTATTGTTCACCTGCAATAATAAAACAATGTTTTAGCCGACTTCCATGGCATCACTCTTTCTCCCTGTTTGCATGAATTGTACATGGAGGTTTGCAGAGACTTCCTAGGCTAAGTGCTGTGTTCTTTAGGCTCACCAGACATTATACAGGAGGTGGTATCTCATAGGCACCTATTTCAATAGTCTATAATGGTTTCAGATCAGATTTAGATTTTTTTAAAGCTTATTAATTGATGTTTTATATCTGTAGACAATCTTTGCCACCCAGGCACTTACCCCATCTCTAGTGCGGGCAGCACTTCCCTCCGGCAGCGCTTCTCCTCAGCATCACGACAGCCATGCGTCTCCTCCCTCCGCCTCCTAGGCCAATAGGATCGCTTCTCCTTTCAACCAATCAGGAAATGGGTCTCAAGACCCGCTTCCTGATTGGCCAGGAGGAGAATCAGTGTGACAAAAGCACCCCAAGTCCACTCTTTTTTTAAGACTATTAGAGCTCCTGGCTCTAATCATGTGCTTCGAAAAAAAAAAAAACATTGAAATTCATGCGTCCGGCACCCCGCATGTAGAGTAGGGGGCAACACGCATGGATTAGTGGCGGCACCTCTGCACCCTGCATTATGGGCCGCCACTGCTAAAAGAGCATAAAAGAAGTGGTTTTATTACAGACAGGCTGAAACCATCTAAAAAGAGAGAGTAACCACTCTAAAAATATACACAAAACCACAATATATTCCCTTTAGTGCCCTACGACTCTTTCCCCCCATAAACTTAGATCACCCTCTTGTTTCTGTTTAAAGAGGAAGTAAAAGCTGCCTTTTTTTTTTTTTGCTGACCTGCAAAGTAAAGGCATAATGTGCTAGTATGCATTGCATACTAGCACATTATGTGAAACCTACCTGCAAATGAAGCCCTCGTTGTCATCACTGGAGGCCGCATTCATCTTCGCCCTTCTTCCTTCTGGGGGCCTTCCGGCACTGCGACTGGCCGGAGCTTCATGACGTCACTTCTGTGCGTGCACAGGAGCCGCCGGTCACGGCACAGAGTTTTGAAGGAATGGCATGGGTGACCATTCCTTTAGCGCGCATACGCCAATGGCGTATACAATAAATATCTCCTCAACGATTCAAGTTTAGGAGATATTTACAGTACCTACAGCTAATCCTTATTATAGGCTTACCTGTAATAACAAAACAGGGAAGTTTACTTGCTATCCTGAAAAACAACTTTTTCTTTTCAGTAAGGACTACTGCCCATACCGCTGTGACTAATGGCAGGTCAATCTGTCTGTAAATCTTTAGCAAATACTTCCCATACTTGGCATGTTTAGCAAATTATGTCAGGATTCAATAATGGCTTGCAGGGTCATTTCTGATTCCTGGTACTCACTTCAAATAAGAGTTTGTAGTTTTAGATTAAAGAGGAGTTCCACCCAAATTTGGAACTTCCTCTTAACCCACTCCTCTCCCCCTTACATGCCACATTTGGCATGTAATTTTTTTGGGGGGGGAGTGGGGGCTTCAGCAAGAGTGGGACTTCCTGTCCCACTTCCTCCTTCCTGTAGGCGACAAAGCTTAATCGCCTTCAGGAAGGGGCTGCTGTAGGCGATCGCCTAGGACACGTCACAGGTCCTAGGCGATCTCCTGGCCAATTGCACGGCGCGGCGCCGGGCCAGCGCTGCTCGCGCATGCGCAGTGCCGCTCACACATGCGCAGTGGGTGCCCGGCTGTGAAGCCGAAAGCTGTCACGGCCGGGTGCCCACACTGAGAATGAAGACGCCGGCCGGGGAGAGGGGGGGGCGGAGCCCCGGCCGGCGCGTCGCTGGAGCGCTGGAGCAGGTAAGTGTCTGTTTATTAAAAGCCAGCAGCTACACTTTTTGTTGCTGCTGACTTTTTAATAAACATACAAATGGCTGGAACTCCCCTTTAAATTTCCAAGTCAAATGTAGGAACGTACACTTCTTGCATTTATTGAGGTTCACTAAAAATAAGTAATATCCCTGCAGGTACATTGATGGGTTAAATGTTGGCTTAGCTACAAAACCATTTCCCATGCGAAGTACAAGTGACAGGTATGTGTAAGGAGGACAGCAGCCAGTGAGTAGGAAGTAATAAGTAACAGATTGGGTGTGACTGATGTGGTTTAATGATATATTGCATTTACTCTGTAAGTAATCAAGTTCACTGTCCTATTTTTACACACCCACATAGAAAGGGAAAAACAAAAGTGATGTAATCCCTAGAAATATAATTAACTTGTAAGGTTTAATTCCCATTAGGTGTAAAGGTGCTATTAACAACATATTTTGGAATACTTCATAGTTTGTTAGTAGTCTGTTTTGCAGATTGCAAATTCTTCCACTTTGTTTTTATACTGAATATACATAACCTATAAAATTCCTCTTAAAGCTGAAATCCAACCAAAAATAAAAACAAAAATGTAATGTGTTTCAGCTTTCCAAGGGTTAAATTATTTGGGCCGCATTCGTTTTCTTTTTCAGGCTTTTTAACTCTTTTTTCACAGCAGTATTGTCCTTAATAAATAAAAGCAGATTATTATAAACACCCCTGTCAGTGTTAAATGGTTTGCCCCAAAATGCAAATTGTGGCAAAATACGCACTACATGCTTTTTTACAGCTACTCCATTGAAGTCTAATGAACTAAAAACACAGGGGCAGATCCTCAAAGAAATTACGCCGGCGTATCTGTTGATACGCCGCGTAATTTCAAATTTTGCGCGTCGTAGCTTTGTTTTGGTATCCACCAAACAAGATACGACGGCATCTGTGTTAGATCCGACAGGCGTACCCTTAGTACGCCGTCGGATCTAAGATGCAATTTTCCGGCGGCCGCTGGGTGGCGTTCACGTCGTAATCCGCGTCGAGTATGCAAATTAGCTTTTTCCGACGATCCACGAACGTACGAGCGGCCGTCGCATTCTTTTACGTCGTTTCCGTTCGGCTTTTTCCGGCGTATAGTTAAAGCTGCTATCTGGTGGTGTACTCAATATTAAGTATGGCCGTCGTTCCCGCGTATAATTTTAAATTTTTTAAAAAAATGCATAGGTTGATTGATTGATTGATTGATTGATTTTAATATTTCTTTACAGCGCCACATACACCCTGAAGGGTGTGTCTAAGCGCTGGAAGGAGGTCCGCTGGTCTATTCTGGACCAAAAAGCAACCCAAGAGAAGAAAGAAAAAAGACTTCGTAGACGAACTGATGGCTCGTGTACATAAATAAAAAAAGAAACCATATAAAGTATCAACAATAAAAACAAACGGTAGCAAGGGGGTTTGGAGTGAGGGGGACATAGGGTGAGGGAAGGAGGGGCCAGGTCAGTTTAATTAGGCGTGGTCATAATCAACTTGCCCCAAAGAGGAAGGTTTTTAGAGCCTTTCTGAAGGTAATAAGAACAGTGTACTTCCTCAAAGACAACGGGAGAAGGTTCCAAAGCGAGGCGGCTCTGGCTCTGAAAGATCGGCCACCAAACGAAATCAACCTTACTAGAGGGATGACAGCAAAGTCCTGATCGGCCGATCTCAGTGCCCTGGGGGGGTGGTAATGTATGGCCATGTTATTAATGAACAGTGGGCCATGTTGTTTGAAGGCCCTGAACATAACACACAAAGCCTTGAATTCAATCCTCCTTGCGCATGGGAGCCAATGAAGTAGTCTGAGAACGGGTGATATATGGTCCCATCTTGAGGTCCCCGTAATCAACCTAGCTGCCTGGTTCTGCACCAGCTGCAGCTTGGAGAGCCATTTAGTAGGGAGTCCAAGGTATACCACATTGCAAAAGTCAAGACGTGAGATGACTAAGGCCTGTACTAGTGTATTTCTGTGTGTTTGGGAGAGCAGATGTTTTACCCGTCGCAGCATCCGAAGATAGTAAAGGGCATTCTTGGTACAATTCCTCACCTGTGGAATCCATGAAAGTTTATTGTCAAATATGACGCCCAGGTTTCTTACTTGGCTGGATGGAGTGGGGCACGGGCCCATTGATACGGGCCACTCTGCAAGCAGGTTTAAACTTTGTGTTGGACCTGTAAGAAGTACCTCAGTTTTAGATACGTTCAGGGCCAAACGATTGTCCTTCATCCATGTCTGGATAGATGAGAGGCAGCAGGAAAGAAGGTGGGCTGCCGTGGGGTTGAGAGCATCACTGGCCACAATTTGTATGTCGTCAGCGTATACCTGAGTGGCCAATCCCCATGAAGAGATGATATCTACCACGGGCCTCACATAGCAATTAAACAGCCACGGTGAAATTGCCGAGCCCTGAGGGACCCCGCAGAGAAGGGGCACCCTCGCTGACCTAAATGAGCCCAATATTACCTGGAATGTTCTGCCTGTCAGGAAATTGCGTATCCAAGTAAGGGGTACGCCTGTAATATAGAACTCGTCCTGCAGCCGAGCCAGGAGGATCTTGTGGCTGACAGTATCGAAAGCCGCGGAGAGGTCAAGCAGCACCAAGGCCGCCGACCCCCCCGCGTCTCTCGACTCCAGCAGCCTTTCTCTAGTGGCCAGGATGGATAGCTCGATCCCTCTTTTGGGCCTAAACCCCGATTGAGCATCGTGAAAGAGATTTTGTAATTCACAATGTGCTTGAAGTTGCATAAGAGCCTCATGTTCCACCAGCTTAGCCAGAAAGCATAGTCCTGAAATGGGGCGGTAGTTGGACATAACTTTGGCATCCAGCGTGCTTTTTTTCAAGATTGGTGTGACCAGGGCATGTTTCCAGTTATCTGGAAACTCTCCAGTTGTCAAAGAGAGGTTAACCATGATCAGAATCTCATCGATGACTGTGTTGATGTTATCCTTAAGCAACCATGCTGGGCAGGTGTCATCGGCATAATAAGAGGGTTTTAGATGTTTAATGGAGCTGAAGAGCTGAGTTTTCGTTACTGGCTGAAAGGAGCAAAAGGGAATGATGTGATTGGGCCGGTTGATCTTAATAGTGAGGTTTGCTGAGGGGACAAGGACTGGGGGACCTAGGCCAGCTTGGATGTCACAAACTTTGTTGACAAAGGCCTCAAGTAGATTGTCACATAGAGCTTGAGAATGGACAATTTGTTGGGAGGCCAGTGGTGGTATGAACCAAGCCTAAAGGGAATCTAATATATATATATACACACACACACAGTTGTGCTCATAAGTTTACATACCCTGGCAGAATTTATGATTTCTTGGCCATTTTTCAGAGAATATGAATAATAACACAAAACATTCCTTTCATGGTTAGTGTTTGGCTGAAGCCATTTATTATGAATCAACTGTGTTTACGCAGAATCATAATCACAACAGAAACTACCCAAATGACCCTGATACTAAGGCCCCATACACACGAGAGGATTTATCTGCAGATACGGTCCAGCGGACCGTATCCGCGGATAAATCCTCTCGAGGATTTCAGAAGATTTCAATGCGATGGCGTGTACACACCATCGCATTGAAATCCGCGCTGAAATCCTCTGCCGATGACGTGTCGCGCCGTCGCCGCTATTATGACGCGGCGACGGGCGCGACGCTGTCATATAAGGAATTCCACGCATGCGTCAAATCATTACGACGCGTGCGGGGAATCCCTTTGGACGGATGGATCCGGTAAGTCTGTACAGACGAGCGGATCCATCCGTTGGAATGGATTCCAGCAGATGGATTTGTTGAGCATGTCAGCAAATATCCATCTGCTGGAAATCCATCCCAGGGGAGATTTATCTGCGGATAAATATCCGACGGAGTGTACACACCATAGGATCTATCCGCAGAAACCCATTTGATGGGATTTATCTGCGGATAGATTCTATGGTGTGTATGGGGCCTAAGTGTACATACCCTGGTGATTTTGCCCTGATAATATGCACACAAGTAGACACAAAGGGGTTTGAATGGCTATTAAAGGTAACAATCCTCATCTATGATATCTGTTTGCTTGTAATTAGTGTGTGTGTGTGTGTGTGTGTGTGTGTGTGTTTGTGTGTGTGTATAAAAGGTCAATGAGTTTCTGGACTCCTGACAGATCCTTGCATCTTTCATCCAGTGCTGCACTGACGTTTCTGGATTCTGAGTCATGGAGAAAGCAAAAGAATTGTCAAAGGATCTGTGGGAAAAGGTAGTTGAACTGTATAAAACAGGAAAGGGATATAAAAAGATATCCAAGGAATTGAGAATGCCAATCGGCAGTGTTCAAACTCTATTTAAGAAGTGGAAAATTAGGGGTTCTGTTGAAACAAACCACGGTCAGGTAGACTAAGCTAGACTAAACTAAAAAAACTAAACTAAACTAAAATTTCAGCCACAACTGCCAGGAAAATTGTTTGGGATGCAGAGAAAAACCCACAAATAACTTCAGGTGAGATACAGAACTCTCTGAAAACATGTGGTGTGTCTGTTTCAAGATGCACAATAAGGAGGCACTTCAATAAATATGGGCTGCATGGTTGAGTCGCCAGAAGAAAGCCATTACTATGCAAATGCCACAAAGTATCCGACTTACAATAAGCCAAACAGCACAGAGACAAGTCTCAAACCTTCTGGCACAAAGTCATTTGGAGTGATGAGACCACAATTGAGCTTTTTGGCCACAACCATAAACGCAACATTTGGAGAGGACTCAACAAGTCCTATGATAAAAGGTACACCATTCCTACTGTGAAACACGGAGGTGGATCGCTGATGTTTGGGGATGTGTGATCTACAAAGCCACAAGAAATTTGGACAAAATTGATCGCAAGATGAATGCAGTATGTTATCAGAAAATACTGGAGGAACATTTGCATTTGTCAGCCAGGAAGCTGCGCATGGGTTGTACTTGGACATTCCAACATAATAATGGTCTAAAACACACGGCCAGTCATTGGCTACAGCAGAATAAAGTGAAGGTCCTGGTGTGGCCATCTCAGTCTCCTGACCTCAATATCATTGAGCCACTCTGGGGAGATCTCAAACGTGAAGTTCATGCAAGACAGCCCATGAAATTTACAGGAACTGAAGGCTTTTTGCCAAGAGGAATGGGCAGCTTTACCATCTAAAAAGATAAAAAGCCTTATCCACAAATACCACAAAGGACTTCAAGCTGTCATTGATGTTAAAAGAGGCAATACACAGTATTAAGAACTAGGGTATGTAAACTTTTGATCAGGGTCATTTGGCTAGTTTCTGTTGTGATTAGGATTTAAAAAGAGTAAACACAATTGATTGATAATCAATGGCTTTAGCTAAACATTAACCACGAGTGACCAAGAAAAGTTTGTGTTATCATTCATATTCTCTGAAAAATGGCCAAGAAATAATAAATTCTGCCAGGGTATGTAAACTTATGAGTGCAACTGTACATATATATATTTTTTTTTTGGGGGGGGGGGAGATAGTTATCAAAATAATTAATTTAATTACTAAGCTTCTGTCATCCCCCACAAAACAACACTCACACTGAGAGAGGGAAGGACAACACTAGGGCCAATTAGGCTCTATTACATGTGCTGCCAAATGGAGTGAACAGTACAGATGACCCATCAGTGTATTTCTCTTTTCAAATAAAGCTGTGCTTAACGTGACACAAATAAACATTAAGAAAAGTCCATCCACTGATATGTGCACCATCCGTCACCAAAATGTATGTGATCCTGGATATAGATCTCCACCATATAAAATGCCTATTTATTGGAAAGTGTTGACCTCCTATCACAGATGGTCAATATCGATTGCGGCCCGTAAAACCCAGCCAAGGCCTTTATCCTTCCAGGAAACGATATGGAAATCTACCTCCTAAGGGTACTTGATCATACGTAGACATGTAAAAGTAATAAAACTCGCCATGGCATAAAATCCTTGATGCATTATTGTAAAATGTACTCTCATCCAATGCTGAGGAACATGCATATATAAAAAGCTGTCTAGCTCAAGCACAGCAGCCCATCCTCTGGGAATTGCATACATGGTGCCATCAGCACGTCGCTCCATCTAACGCGTTTCGTCACGATATGACATCATTCTGTGGCACAGGTGGCATACTGACTTACCGATATATATAGGAAATACAGAATGACAGAACCTCGTTCTGAGCCTCAGGTAAACTGCGGACTGCGATCGGCCATCTTGGGAGAAGGCATTGCCCTTTCCCTAGCTGAACAGCATTCATTATCATCAATACTAGATAATCTAAATTCATGGGTAAGTTGGTACACTTCCCTCTTGCAACCTGGCATAGAAACTGCTTAAAACGGATCTCTTAATCCCATGGAGATTTTGTAAACGAATGATGTCAATTACAAGGGTGACCCCACAAGGGTGACCCCAAAAAGGTTAACTCAGAATGTTATTACTAAATGCCAAACTAGTGTGACTCAACATATTAATTGTCCTACAGTATGACCTAACACAAGCACAAAAATGTATTTGAACCAATCTAAATTAGTTTTATATTGGTTTTAATAAAACCACAAGCAAGTAACCGCAGCATCTCTAAAAAATAAATTAAAAAAATGTATCAGAATATCCTATTTAATACTATCTTATCCAGGAAGTATGACATATTATTGATCAGGAACACATCATGCAACTTAGGAAAGGAAGAGCGGCCCCTGCTGGAGTCTGCAGATATGGCACCTAATCTCTATTTATATAACTATATAAGAACCAATAGGTCCAGCTAAGAGTATGAATTTTAAAGATCACCTCCAAATGTGTAATGTAATGACCAGTTATGGGGGGAAAATTTGGTATATGGAGTCATATCCCCCGAAATTTTTATTGTGTTGAATGACGACCCCTACAGAATTAAGTCAGTATTTCATCCAAATCCCCTTGGTTGGACTATAGTATTGTTTTAGGTTCCCATATACAATGTAACAAAAACCCTATCTAAATATATGAAACGGCGACCCCTATTGGTCACCCAATTACAATCCAGCATTGATATTTAGTTGAAAAAAACAGCAACTTTACCTGAAATTCAAGCTGTCAGGAACGACTGAGACAGAAGTGCAGTAAAAAACACACTTTTTAATAAAATTGTAAAATGGTACAAACAGGCAGGGCCACCATCAGGAATTTTGGGGCCCCTTACACAGCTTCAGGCATGGGCCCCCTGGAGCAGAGAACCGGGGGGGGGGGGGGGAGGGTGTGCTGCCGCCGGAAAATGAGAAGCTGGGGGGGCTGAAATAAAGAAAAATATATATATAAAATAAATTATAAGAAAAGGGGGGTAGCCTTGGGGACCTCTGGGCCTTTTAATAAAAAGAAAAAAGGAACCTTTGGGCCCTTTAATAAAAAATAAATAAAACAAATATAAAAACAAAAAAAATAAAATAAACATTTATACAAAAAAGGGGGGGGTTGCCACATGGGGCCCAGGGGACCTCTGAGCCCTTTAATAAATATATATATATATATATATATATATATATATATATATATATATATATATATATATATATATATATATATATATTTAAATTTTTTTATAAAAAAGGGGGGGGGTTGCCATCCAGGGGCCCTGGGCTTTTTAATAATAAAAAAATATATATAAACAAACAAAAAATGGGGGGGGGGGGGTTGCCACATAGGGCCATGGGGACCTCTGAGCCCTTTAATAAAAAAATATATATATACTTACCTGGCAGGGGAGACACCATGATCATGAAGGTGGTTCTCCCAGGGCGAGGCTCGGCCATTGCACTCCGGCTGTGCTGACCCCTGCGATTTCCCCAAATGCGGGAAACTCGACTGCATAATTTGTGGTAGTGGGGGACTGCGTTCGCGAAAAAAAAAAAAAAAAAAAAAAAAAAAAAAAAAAATATATAAAATATATATATATATATATATATATATATATATATATATATATATATATATATGATTTTTTTTATAAAAAAAGGGGGGTTGCCATCCGGGGGCCCTGGGGACCTCTGGGCCCTTTAACAATAATAATAATGTAATATATACATATATTAATATATATATATATAAGATTTTTTTTTTATAAAAATAAAAAAGGGGGGGTTGCCATCCGGAGCCCTGGGGGCCTCCGGGCCCCTTACAGGTGTACTTCCTGTACCCCCCTGATGGCGGCCATGCATCTTATTACCTAATTAGGTATGTCAGAGCGGCTGAAGCAGTTTTTAGAGTTCACAGAACAGAGAACCCTTTATACCAAGTGGCTCCTCTGGGGATAAGCCCTACATACATATTCCTCTCCCGTACTAAAATTTCTTACTCTGATGTCACTGCACATTAAAAGCTGCGGAAAGTTAAATAGAGCCCCTTACTTTTCCTGCCTGGAGGACATCCATCATCTAGCTCTTTCCTCCCCAGTCTGGCTTGTACATGTCATTTATTGGATTCAGTTCTACCACTAATGGAGGCTCAGTGTCACATAGGAGTTCCCGGAATTGTCTGCATGCAAATGTGGGATACATTTGGCCTAGAAATGCCCACTCCTCCAGACTAACATCCACCCATAAAGGCTTTATATTTGTATAACTCCTCCCAAGAGTCAGCCCACTGATGGCTGAGTGCTCTTAAAATGAGTACTGAGGCAGGATGCTGTAATGTTTTCAGGAAGCCTTGTAGGGCAGGCACCCTTTTGACCTCTCCCAAAACCCATGATCTGCTTGCACTGCATTGAGAAGCACAGAGACCTAGTTATTATGTCACTGCATCTAAAATAGGGGAAGTAATGAAAACAGAAAGGTTTTATTTAAAAATTCCAAAAGCCTGTTGACAAGGGAGAGAAGGCAAAGCATAAGCAGATTAAACTTCTGCTTTACGTATTAATGCTTTTTCGTTACTGACCCATGCTCCTTGATTCAACATGTGTCAGCTAACAATGACGGCTCAAACGTCATAGCACAACCCATCTTAGTAATGATGACATTTTTATATCTTCACATAATAAAGCATGTTTATAATGAGGTAATACAAAGATGTCAGGAGAGTCCAATGCGAATGGAATAAGTTGCTTGTTTAATGTTGGAAACATGTGGTAGAGCAGGGCACAAGGAGGAAGTGTCCATAATTTTCAGAAAATGTAAAGACGTATCATATGTATACAATGGAAACATTTAACAAACGTATTTCACCCTTTAAGAATTCTTCCATTCCCTTAAAGTCCCATGGATGACATATGCCACAAAAGGACAATATTGTGCCAAGATAACATATTGTAAGCAACAAAGATATGCCACAGGACAAACCTTTATATTCATGGCTGGCGAAGTGCAAGAGAAAAAATTGTCTATTCACTAAAAATCATTTATTTTTCAGGAGTAGGGATGAGCTTTATGTTCGAGTCGAACATGAGTTCGACTCGAGCATCGCCTGTTCGTCCGTTCGGCAAACAATTTGGGGTGTTCGTGGCAAATTCGAAAAGCAGCGAAACACCCTTTAAAAGTCTATGGGAGAAATTAAAAGTGCTAATTTTAAAGGTTAATATACAAGTTATTGTCATAATAAGTGTTTAGGGACCCGGGTCCTGCCCCAGGGGACATGTATCAGTGCAAAAAAAGGTTTTAAAAACTGTTGTTTTTTCGGTAAGCCCCGGCTTTCTCCTTACGCAAGGAGAAACGAGGGAGTTACCCAATGACGTGGATGGGTGACCCGCCCCTTTTTATGCGTCATGGGGGTTTTGTTTGGATTGGGGACTGGAGCATCACTGGAGAATGGATTACCGTGGGACATTGAGAATGGATTACAACGCTGGACAGACTGGATTACATCCTGGAATGTTTTTTTTTTTAATAAAGGAATTATCCCAACTGTGTCTGTGTGGTTTTTAACATTTTTGACACTTTATTTTTATTTTATTTTTGGTGCGGTGTTCCCCTTAAAATCCATACCAGACCTGAAGGGTCTGGTATAACTTTTTTGGGGGAACCCCACGCCATATTTTTTTTAAATGGCGTGGGGTTCCCCTTAATATCTATACCAGACCTGAAGGGCCTGATATGGAATTTGGGGGGGACCCCCACGCTTTTTTTTTTTTTGGTTCGAGGTTCCTCATAATATTCATAACAGACCCTAAGGGCCTGGTAATAGACTGGGGGGAACCCCTGATGTATAGCCGCGATTAGTTTTAAATTACTTTTTTTCCTTTGGAAAATAAAATTTTGTGCAGGGACAGTTCTAAACACGGGAAACATACGCTACTTAACAGGCATACTAGACACACCCCCAGGTACGAAATTTAAAAAAATATTTCACTTTTATTGTTTTACTTTAAGCATTATTAAAATCACTGCTCCCGAAAAAAAATTCTGTTTTTAAAACTTTTTTTTCATTGATACATGTCCCCTGGGGCAGGACCCAGGTCCCCAAAGACTTTTTATGACAATAACTTGCATATTAACCTTTACAATTAGCAATTTTGGTTTTTCATGTTCGTGTCCCATAGACTTTAACAGTGTTGGCGTGTTCTGGTGCGAACCGAACCGGGGGGTGTTCGGCTCATCCCTACTCAGGAGGGGACATTATAGTAGCGAGCCTATTTTATGTAGCAATCTATATATATCTATATAAATAACCTTGGGTTTAAACCTAGTAACACTATTGGTCCCATGTACTACTTTAATACAATATGTTGTTAATTTAGTTTCATTTAAAGCCATGATAAACTCAGGAAAAATAAAACTTTTTCCCAGCAAGGCAATTTTATAATATGCTAGTATGCATCGCATACTAGCACATTATGAGAGACTTACCCTAACCCTCCAGGGGCATGCTGTCACTGCTGACAGGGCTACCATCTTCACCCAGTCGTCTTTCAGGTTCGTGGGCTCTGGCTGTGTGACTGGTCGAGCCACGATGACCTCACTCCCGAACATGCGCACTGGAGTCACTGTTTATGCCACAGACCTCTGAAGGCATGGCACAGTATGCCGTTCCTTCAGAGCGCATGCATCTGTGATTTCACCAGCTGCTGCTCTGTGCAATATCCCCTAAACAGTGCAAGTTTAGGAAATATAAATTTTGCCTACAGGTAATCTTTATTATACTGTAAGCTTACCTGTAGGTTAAAAGGGCATACATTAATTCCTACTACTACCACTTTAAAGGCCCAAATACAGGATACATCTGTCTAAGGAGTTTATATGAACTTAAAGAGATTGTAAACTCTAAGGCCGCATACACACGATCGGTCAAAACCGATGAAAACGGACTGAAGGGCCGATAAAAAAACGATCGTGTGTGGGCCCCATCGGTCAGTTATTCTTCGGTCAAAAAAAAGAGAACTTGCTTTAAAATTGAACCGATGGACGCCTAACCGATAGGTCAAAACCGATCGTTAGTATGCAAAAGCATCGGGTAAAAACCTGCGCATGCTCAGAATCAAGTTGACGCATGCTTGGAAGCATTGAACTTCGTTTTTTTCAGCACGTCGTTGTGTTTTACGTCACCGCGTTATGACACATCGGTTCATTAACCAATGGTGTGTAGGCACATCAGACCATCAGTCAGCTTCATCGGTTAACCAATGACAACGGTCCTTCGGACCGCTCTCATCGGATAGACTGATTGTGTGTACGCGGCCTTAGGCCCCTTGCACATGTGGACATCTAGCTGCTCTGCAACCCTCCTGGCATTTTAGTACATCCAGGAGGGACAAGTGTAGCGTCTAGTCTCAGTGTCCGCATCTGTCAAAATCTATGGTGAGGCTGAACGCTGTAATGAGTGGTACTCTCATTTAGGGCCCTGTGCATTTGGGGATGTAGACATTCCACATTCCAGGCATTCATCCCTAAATGCATAGGCACAGGTGATATTCACACAATGCATTGCATTTTTCTCAATGATTGCAAAGCATCAGTTTAGCTTTAAAGAAGTAAAAATACAAGTTTGAAATCTTTGTTAAATTCCCTAGGGCAGTGGTTCTCAACCCTGTCCTCAAGTACCCCCAACAGGCCATGTTTTGGGAATTTCTCTTAGATAAAATAGCTGTCCAAAATACCCAGCCATTGACAGTGATTTAAAGCACCAGGTCAAGATAAAGGAAAACCTGCAAACATGACCTGTTGGGGGTACTTGAGGACAGGGTTGACAACAACTGCCCTAGGGTACATGGTTGTTGAGCAGCGTAGTCAGACAACTTGCCCTCCTTCCTTCATAGCATTCTGATCATGCTGCTAGCAAGGAGATGAGTTCATAATGACAGCCGAATAACAGTGCTTGTCTCTAGCAGCATGGCCACTCTGAAAACAGGCGCCACCATTCAGCACACTGGAATCTGGGGTCAGTCCATTAATTAATTTACACAAGTGTCTGGGTTGTGTGACAGAGCTGCCAGCTGCTAGTAAACATCCAATGTGCTGAGCGGTACATTGCACAGCCCCACAGGGCACACCAGGGCATTCTTTATGTCAAGCAGGCACATTCACCAGGACATTCTTCCTCTAACCAATTATTAACATCAGAAAATTCTTCCTCTCAACACCAAGGCCTTATTCCTCTTACCAACCACAAACACTATTGCATTCTTCAATGAAACAAGGGAAGCCGCTCCAGGTGAGTGAGTCTCTGGTTTATCCCCACACACACCATCACATTCTTACTCTCACTGTCCACTGACACCAGGACATTCTCTCATTGACCAACTCCAGGGCATTCTTCCTCTAACTGATTGCCAGTACAGTGCATTCTTCCTCTCGCTATCCACCAATATTAGACCATTCTTCCTCTAACCTCTCACTGACCACAAACATCAAGGCATTCTTCTGACCACCAATACTTCCTCTCACTGACAACCAGTACCAGTGCATTTCTCCTGTCAATAATCACCAACACCAAGGTATTCTTCCTCTTACTGACCAGTAAATGTTTGGGGGCTAAGAATATGCATGCATCATACATACTAGGGGGAGTACAACTGGGGGGATCTGTAGTGGAGAAGGATCTGGGGGTTTTAGTTGATCATAAGCTCAATAATGGCATGCAATGCCAAGCTGCGGTTTCCAAAGCGAGCAAAGTCCTTTCTTGTATTAAGAGAGGTATGAACTCCAGAGAGAGAGACATCATTTTGCCCCTGTACAAATCATTAGTAAGACCTCATCTGGAATATGCAGTTCAGTTTTGGGCACCAGTTCTCAAGAAGGATATCGGAGAACTGGAGAAAGTGCAGAGAAGGGAAACATGGAGGAGCTCAGCTATTAGGAAAGCTTAGAGGAACTGAATTAATTCTCTCTTGAGAACATGATCAACATGTACAAATATATAAGGGGTTCATATAGTAATCTTGGTGTTGAGTTATTCACTTTACAGTCAACACAAAGGACAAGGGGGTACTCTTTACGTCTAGAGCAGGGATCTCCAAACTACGGCCCTTCAGCTGTTGCAGAACTATACTTCCCATGATGCATTCATTGTAATACTCTGACATTCACAGACATGACTCAGCGTGATGGGAATTGTAGTTTCTGAACAACTGGAGGGCTGTAGTTTGGAGACCCCTGGTCTAGAGAAAAAGAGATTTCACCTCCAAATACGGAAAGGTTTGAGTAAAAGTAAGAGCTGTGAATATGTGGAACAGACTCCCTGCAGAGGTGGTTCTGGCCAGCTCAGCAGATTGCTTTAAGAAAGGCCTGGATACTTTCCTAAATGTACAGAATATAACTGAGTACTAACATTTATAGGTAAAGTTGATCTAAGGAACATCCGATTGCCTCTCGGGGGATCAGGAAGGAATTTTTTCCCCTGCTGTAGCAAATTGGATCATGCTCTGCTGTTTTTTTTTGCCTTCCTCTGGATCAACTGTGGGTATAGAATTGGGTATATGGGATTGTATAATATATATTTTTTTCTTTTTATGGTTGAACTGGATGGACTTGTGTCTTTTTTCAACCTAACTATGTAACTATGTAAGGATAAGCTTGGGTTCGGTCTGAACCCAGAAGGCAGCTGTTAGTGTCAGCTCAACCAGCTGCAATCAGGGCATTCCCAGTTCCGCAGATGCACATATACAAAGGGGCAAGGAAGTTTATGCCATCAATTACCTAATACTGCACTGTCCACCAATGCCAAGGTATTTTTTCCTTTCAATGAACACCAATTTCGGAACATTTTTGCTTTCCATTGACTACCAATGGTAGGGCATTTTTTCTTCTACAAACCACTGATGCTAGAGCATTTTTTCTTTCCTCCCACTGATCAGCAATTCAATGCCATGTTTTTCCTCATACTGGCAGCTAACAATGGGGGCATTCTTCCTCCAAATGACAGCCATAAACAGACATTCTTTGTCCCACTGACCAAAGACATTGGGTTATTCTCCCTCCACTGGCCAGCAATGTAAGGTTGTGTTACACAGTCCTTCCCACTCCACTCTCTATACTATGTAGTACATAACAGCACAAACTGCTTTTGGCTATTGAAATCTCTGAGTGTTTAGACTGAATGTCTTACCTAAAATACATATATTTTTTATTACAGGTGTTTATATAGCACCTACGATTTACACAGTGCTTAGATACTGTTCATTCACATAGATATATTGTTATTAACCCCCCTGGCGGTATTCCCGAGTCTTACTCGGGGTTACATTTTTGTGCTGCGATCGGTAAACCCGAGTCAGACTCGGGCTCGCCTCGCAGAATCCACAGGCTTGGTTTACTTACCTTGTCCCTGGATCCAGCGATGCCACCGCACTGTGTAAGCGAGCGGGTGCTCGCTCGATTCACACAGTGCCTCTGTGTGCTGCCGATCTCCGTTCCCTGCGACGTTATGACGCACGGGAGCGGAGAACGTCGCTAAATTTAAAAAAGGTAAACAAACACCTTACATACAGTATACTGTAATCTTATAGATTACAGTACTGTATGTAAAAAATACACACCCCCTTGTCCCTAGTGGTCTGCCCAGTGCCCTACATGTCATTTTATATAATAAAAACTGTTCTTTCTGCCTGCAAACTGTAGATTGTCCATAGCAACCAAAAGTGTCTTTTTATGTCAAAAATGGTTTTAGAGCAGCTAGAAAACAGCGATAATAAATTATAATAACTTGCAGAATTGTGCGATAGCGATTTGTGGGAAAATCGTCATAAAAAAATAAAAGTAATGACGGCGACAATTCTACAACTGAGCAAATTTCAGTGATTTTGAGTTGATTACATTATTAAATAATTTTTATTATAATTATATTATTATTTGTTATAATTATTTATAATTATTTATTATATTATAATTTATAATTTTGTTTTTAAAAAAATGTCATACCCGGGGTGCCTACTAGACTCTTGTTTGGACAGATTTAAGTGAGTATTTCCTAAGAATTACAGGCCTACAGTATAAAACGCCAAATTTCCTTGCAAATAATGGTACCGCTTTCAGCACCTTTTTTCTGAAAGAATCATACCGCCAGGGAGGTTAATGCAATTACAGTATGGATCCAAAGGTTTAATATGAAATGTTTGAATTCTAAACTACATTGCAATACTTTCACACGGTAATATTATAGCTACACTTCAGCACTAGAGGGCAGCATAGTACTTTGGATAGTTTCCTCCCCTCTTCACTTACGCAGACTAGACTAGGGCTTATACATCTTTGTATAAGAATAATAAAAACATTAATAGGTTAAGTGAAAAAATAATAATTTAAAAATACAGAGAGAAACTGACTGCAAAATCGAAATTATCATCTAATAGTTAATTTCAGATTTTGTAGTTAAAGCGGGGGTTCACCCTAAAAACTAATTTTTAACATTAGAGCCAGCATACCAAGGACATTTACTTTCGGCAGGTCTTTTTTTTTTTTCTCCGTACATACCTTTATATTCTGATTTTGTCCAGGGCTTCCGCGTTCTGATGACTCCGGGACTGGGCGTTCCTATCCCTGCCTCAGGGTTCCGATGACTGCAGGACTGGGCATTCCTATCCTTCGGTTCGATGATTGACGGTTTGTGAAACAGGTCCCCTGTCGCACAACGCGCGTCACCAGATTTCCGGAAATAGCCGAGCTGCGAGCCGGCACTATACGGCGCCTGCGCCCGCCGTGTAGAGCTGACTGCGCAGGCGCCGTAAAGTGCCGATTCGCAGATCGGCTATTTCCGGAAATCTGGCGACGCGCGTTGTGCGACAGGGGACCGGTTTCACGAGCATTCTCCTGGAACGGATTATGCTCGTAATCCAGGGTTCCACTGTAAATGGAACATAAAAGCAGGTATAAGCAAAGTAATTGGGAGCAGAAAAACTACTACACCAAGCACATAACATTAGCCATATGTATTTTGATACACACTAGGAAGGAAGATACATACTAGGATGGAAGTAATACAAACTTTATATGATAAAGATTAGTAATATACTGTACAAAAATATTACATTAGCAAATGAACTCAACATGAGTCTTGGTGGAATTGTTCACTCATTAATTGCTATACAGTATCTCACAAAAGTGAGTACACCCCTCACCTTTTTGTAAATATATTATAATATCTTTTTATGTGACAACACTGAAGAAATGACACTTTGGTGAAATGTAAAGTAGTGAGTGTAAAGCTTGTATAACAGTGTAAATGTGCTGCCCCCTCAAAAGTGGGTACAACCCTAAGTGAAAATGTTCAAATTGGGCCCAAAGTGTCAATATTTTGTGTGGCCACCATTATTTTCCAGCACTGGCCTAACCCTCTTGGGCATGGAGTTCAACAGAGCATCACAGGTTGCCACTGGAGTCCTCTTCCACGCTTCTATGATGACATCACGGAGCTGGTGGATGTTAGAGACATTGCGCTCCTCCACCTTCCATTTGAGGATTCCTCACACATGCTCAATAGGGTTTAGGTCTGGAGACATGCTTGGCCAGTCCATCACCTTTACCCTCTGCTTCTTTAGCAAGGCAGCGGTTGTCTTGGAGGTGTGTTTGGGGTCGTTATCATGTTGGAATACTGCCCTGCGTCCCAGTCTCTGAAGGGAGGGGATCATGCTCTGCTTCAGTATGTCACAGTACATGTTGGCATTCATGGTTCCCTCAATGAACTGTAGCACTCATGCAGCCCCAGACCATGACACTCCCACCACCATGCTTGACTGTAGGCAAAACACCCTTGTCTTTGTACTCCTCACCTGGTTGCCGCCACACACACACTTGACACCATCTGAACCAAATAAATTTATCTTGGACTGATCAGACCACAAGACATTCGTGTCCTTAGTCTGCTTGTCTTCAGCAAACTGCTTGCAGGCTTTCTTGTACATTATCATTAGAAGAGGTTTCATTCTGGGACGACAGTCATGCAAACCAATTTGATGCAGTGTGCGGCGTATGGTCTGAGCACTGACATGCTTACTCCCCACCCCTTCAACCTCTGTAGCAATGCTGGCAGCACTCATATGTCTATTTCCCAAAGCTAACCTCTGGATATGATGCTGAGCACATGCACTCAACTTAGGGTTGCCACCCTTTCTTCAAGTCAAACCCGAACACTTTAGCGGCGCACAGCAATCTTTTTTTAAAGTATAACCTATACATATATTTTGCAATTAAATAACGTTTCTAATCAAATGAAGTTAATCACAATAGTCCCCCTTTACATCAGAGTCCACAGAGTTCCCCTTTTACTTCTGATCTTGCAGAGTTCCCTCACACTGTAAGGGGGGACTCTGCAGACTAATGTATGGGAGAACTCTGGGGACTCTAACATAAGGGATGCTCTGGGAACCCTGATCTCAGGCCTCGTACACACGACGGAACATGTCTGCTGATACTGGTCCGCTGACCAGTTTCAGCAGACATGTTTGGTCGTGTGTTCAGCCGACCGGACCGGATTCCCGGCCGAGCGGACTTTTCCAGCGGACAAATGTTTCTTAGCATGCTAAGAAACATGTCCGCTGGAAGCCTCTCCG
Source organism: Rana temporaria (assembly GCF_905171775.1). Classification (NCBI taxonomy): domain Eukaryota; kingdom Metazoa; phylum Chordata; class Amphibia; order Anura; family Ranidae; genus Rana; species Rana temporaria. The sequence continues at coordinate 103,460,294 of NC_053492.1, forward strand.
TCGGACGTGTTCGGTCGTCTGTACAGACTCACCGGACACGTTCGATCGGCCGCCATCCCTCGCATGTGTCGAAGTGATTCGACGCATGCGTGGAAGCATTGACCTTCCAGGGTCGCGCACGTCGCCGCGTCATCGTCGCGTCGACGGCGCGGCCACGTCGCGACACGTCACCGCGTTTGTTTTCCGTGGGGATTTTGGTCTGATGGTGTGTACAGCCATCAGACCAAAATCCGGCAGCGGACATGTCCGATGAAAACGGTCCGCGTCGTTTTAGCCCACACACGATAATTTTTTACAACCCGAAAAACGAAATTTTTTAAAACGACGTTAAAAAATGCAGCAGAAACTGAAAAACGATGTGCAGCCCACAGACGATCATTTTAAATGACGTTTTTTAAAAACGTTTTTTTCATGCAGAAAAATTATCGTGTGTACGCGGCATTATAATAGAGAAACACTTGCTTACTAGGTTCTGCATCTGGTCTGGATTACATATAGCAACAGCTCTTTCATGGAAGATCATTCAGTACAATGATTCCCCTTTTTTCTTGGAAATTACTCTTTTTAAAGTTCTCCAATTTAGGGGTTCTGACCCAGATATCAAGGACAGCAAGTATCTGTGTATAACCAACTAACTGGTAATACTTAGCAAGCAATAGCTATTTATAAATGCAAACACTAGAGGGAAGCATCTCCCTACACAGCATATATCAACAAAGCCTGTCTACAAGAGCCCTTTGACAAGTCACAGTAACCAGTTGGATTTAAAGGGGTTGTAAAGGTACATTTTTTTTTTTTTTTTAAATAGCTTCCTTTACCTTAGTGCAGTCCTCCTTCGCTTACCTCATCCTTCGATTTTGCTTTTAAATGTCTTTATTTCTTCTGAGAAATCCTCGCTTCCTGTTCTTCTGTCTGTAACTCCACACCGTAATGCAAGGCTTTCTCCCTGGTGTGGAGTGTCATGCTCGCCCCCTCCCTTGGACTACAGGAGAGTCAGGATGCTCTCTACGTTGCAGATAGAGAAAGGAGCTGTGTGTTAGTGGGCGTCTTGACTATTCTCTAACTGTCATTTACCAGTGCAATTGGAATATTAAAGTCATTCCATCCCATATTTTATTTCTCAGGACTAACACATTTTTCACTACAAACATTACGATACAATTAAAGCAGAACTAAAGTGAAAAAAATAAAAATTGCAAGCAGGCAGACTCGTTATTACAAAAGAGACATGCTAAAACAAACTTACCTCTCTGTTCGCGATTTTCATTACAATGTACACAGCTGCGCAGTCAAAGATCCCACACCTGGAAAAAGCAGGGATCAAGATGTCAGAATTAGGGAGGGACCTCAGGGATGTTGCACAACCTAATTTCTGTGTTTTTGCACTATTCCTTTTGTGTCATATTTACATACAGGACCCGCTTCCTGATTGGCCGGAATAAGAATCAGGAAGACAAAAGCGAATATCAATTTGCTATTCTTGAGTTCCCACCACTGCGCTTACAGATCAAAGTAATATTTCAGTGAAGCGGCCACTTCAAATAAACAGAATGTGATTGGTATTTTTTTAAACTCTACTAAAATAAATAGTGCAAAAAATATATAAGCAGTGCTTAAAATAACAACGTAAATGCCTGTTTTCACAGACCTACACCATGAGCAAAATAAAAACATTCCCCTCTGGGTAATGTAAATTTCAATGATTTTAACCAACTTTGTTGCAGATTCCTACCTTTTGTTATTCTGAAGAAATTCCTGTGTGTTTGTCTGTGTCCATGTGGTAAGGTAATCTAATGGGAGTGGTTTCTTAATAATCAACCAGCTGCTTTATCTGCAGGGCTATAATGAGGAAAATTGCAAGATCTGCATCCCTTTAGATGTGAGTTCATATAGGGAGTATCTCACCAAAAATAAAATTTTTGTTGCAGGGGATGCCTGAAATCTGCCTCTTATCTTGTAAGTCAGACTTCTGGGAAAATCGGTGAGCCAATCACACAAGCGAAGAATGATGTTTCTGGGGGGCATTCTGTACACATTCTCTTTACAGAATACCTCCAGGTAGCCATATTGCATTGCATTTTACAGAAAATTGCAGAGCTGCAGATTGAAAAGGAAAAGCCTTTTTTAACCACTTGCTTACTGGGCACTTAAACCTCCCTCCTGCCCAGACCAATTTTCAGCTTTCAGTGCTGTCGCACTATGAATGACAATTGCGCGGTCATGAAACACTGTACCCAAATGAAATTTTTATCATTTTTTACCACAAATAGAGCTTTCTTTTGGTGTTGTTTGATCACCTCTGCGGTTTTTCTTTTTAGTTAGAAAAAATTAAAAAGACAGATTTAAAAAAAAAATTGCAAACTGGTAATTTTTCTCCTTCATTGATGTACGCTGATGAGGCTGTACTGATGGGCACTGATGGGCTGCTCTGATGGGCACTGATGGGCTACATAGGATGGGCACCGATAAGGCGGCACTGGTGGGCACCGATAAGGCGGCACTGGTGGGCACTGATAGGTGGCACTGAGAAGTGGCACTAATAGGTGGCATTGATAGGTGGCAGTGATGGGCACTGATGAGTGGCAATAATGGGCACTGATCAGTTACACTGATAGGCAGCATTACTAGGTGGCACTGATTGGCATCACAGGTGGGCATTGATTGGTGGCACTGTGGGCATTGATAGGTGGCATTGAGACATTGATAGGTTGCACTGTGGGCATTGATATGTGGCACTGTGGGCACTGGCAGGTGGCAATGGCAGGTGGCACTGGCAGGCAGTATTTTTGGGCACAAAGGAGCCAGATGTGCCTCCTTCCTCTTCAGGACTGATGTCCCTTGTAAACAAGCCAGTGATCTGCTTTTTTTTCTCCTCACGCTGTCAGCGCGAGGAGAAAAAAAGCGATTACCGATCCTTTGTTTACATCATGTGATCAGCTGTCATTGGCTGACAGCTAATCACGTGGTAAGGGGCCGGGATTGGCCCCTTACACGGATCTAGGATCCACCTAGTCTCAGTGACTCGGTGATCACAGCGCACGCCGCGCGTGCTAAGGGGAGGATGTCTATTGACGTCCTCCTAGATTTTCAGGCCTGCGCTGTAGCCGTCATTTGACTAGCGAGCCTCTAGTGCAGTGGTTCTCAACCTTCTAGTGCCATGACCCCTTAATAAAATTTCCCAAGTTGTGGGGACCCTTAACAGTCAAATTATTTTCGCAGTGTGGGTTGTCGGCACCCAAGGCAAGACAAGTAATTTGCCCCCTTAACCCAGGACATTTAGCGCTCCCTGAGTCCCTTCCACTCGTACAATATTAAAACCCCTTATGGTACAGTTTAGGATGTACCCAGGGGCGGACTGACCATTGAGGCTCTCGGCACTGCCCGAGGGCCCCATGCCACTAGGGGGCCCCATCAGGGTTGCCAGGCTCAATAAAACCAGGGACAGTATGTAAAATTCTCGTTTTTTTTACATCTGTCCCTGATATGTCCGAAACCAACATGCTTTTGATGTGAAAATCCTGAAATTTTAGCTGCCCTGCCTCTGCACTACCTCCTGGCGTGGTGGCCATCTGTAAGCCCGGGGGGCCCCATAATCTTCAATTGCCCGGGGGCCCCATGAGTTGTCAGTCTGCCCCTGGATGTACCTCTCTCTCTCTCTCTCTTTGTTCTCCTTTCTTTCCCTTTTATCTCTCTCTATCCTAATTTCTTTTTTTTTTCCCCAATCCCTCTCTCTAGTATCTACAGTCTCTCTGACCTCTAGTCTCTGCCCCCCACCCATGCCATGAACTGAATGGGTGGCTGTGAAGAGGCTGAGTGGGTGACCGTGGGCTCCAGGAACAGCCAAGCTGGGCTTCCACAGGCTCCAGGGACAGCCCTGCTGGGCAGCCACGAAAAGGCTGGGAGAGTGGTACAGGCTTCAGGAACAGCCCAGGATTTGGTGACCCCTGGTAAATCGTCATTTGACCCCCATGGGGGTCCCGACCCCCAGGTTGAGAACCACTGCTCTAGTGGTTAATAACATTCAATTACAATATGACTTGAGTCGCAATTGTACAATCTATATTATTATTTTTTTAATTGCTATTTTTTTCCACAAAAGTAGAATTGCCCTTTAAGGGCCCCATGTATTATGAATTAACCAAAAAGTAAGGTTAATTAAATCCACAAGGGCTTTTTTTTACCACTACTATTCCTTTATATTGGCTTTTAAAATTTACAAATGCAGCAATTTAGAATTTGAATGAAAGGTTTAGCACTGGGCAATACAAAATATTGGTGGGTATGTCTGTAGAATAACTAAACAGAAAGAGAGAATATCCTCTAACTCGACTTTTAAGGCACTGAGATTATGTTGTATATAGAAAAAGCATACATTTTATTGTTGAGCTATATACATAAATGGAATAAAAATTGCTGCACATAAATTATAACATTCACCACAACAATTGACAATAGATTTCTTGTGGTTCACCCGACGCGTTTCGGAGTTTCTGAATCTCCTTCTTCAAGGGTGTCTATGAGAGAGACAATCTTGTGTCTATAATGTATTAACAAAGAGTTTAAGTACATAATAAATGTAACAACATGACATTGACAGCATATATAAGGACATTGGGCCAAATTCTCAAAAAGTCTGCCTAACTTAAAGTTACACTGACTTAAAATTTCTACCTAAGTGCCCGATCGTCAAAGCACTTAGGTAGAAATTTAAGGCCGTGTAACTTAAGTGCCGCCGTCGTAAGGCGGTCCTCCTCTCCTGGGGGCGTTTAAAATTTAAATGAGGCGCGCTCCCGCGCCGGCCGTACTGCGCATGCGTGTGACGTAATTTTCCCGACGTGCAGCGCGCGAACGTAATTAACGCCGGGCGGCTTTGAGAATTTCGACGGGACACTAAAGTTGCGACGGGTGAAAAAAAAAGACGCGCCGGGAAAACAAATAATTATAAAAAAAAATGACAGCGTCGCTCAGCATGCATTCCTGAGAGGGAGAACTCCATGCCAATTTTCAAAGAAAAAAACGGCATGGGTTCCCCCCCCAGGAGCATACCAGGCCCTTAGGTCTGGTATGGGTTGTAAGGAGACCCCCCACGCCGAAAAATTGACGTAGGGGGTCCCCCTACAATCCATACCAGACCCGTATCCAAAGCACGCTACCCGGCCGGTCAGGAATGGGAGTGGGGACGAGCGAGCGTCCCCCCCTCCTGAGCCGTGCCAGGCCGCATGCCCTCAACATGGGGGGGTTGGGTGCTCTGGGGCAGGGGGGCGCACTGCGGGCCCCCCCACCCCAGAGCACCCTGTCCCCATGTTGATGAGGACAGGACCTCTTCCCGACAACCCTTGCCATTGGTTGTCGGGGTCTGCGGGCGGGGGCTTATCGGAATCTGGGAGTCCCCTTTAATAAGGGGGCCCCCAGATACCGGCCCCCCACCCTAAGTGAATGGATATGGGGTACATCGTACCCCTATCCATTCACCTGGAGGCAAAAAGTAAAAGTTAGTAAACACACAACACAAGGCTTTTTAAAATAATTTATTATTCTGCTCCGGATGCCCCCCCTGTCTTCTTTATTAGCTCAATTACCAGGGGGGGGCTTCTTCTTCCACTCTCCGGGGGTCTTCTCCGCTCTCCGGGGGGGGTTTCTTCTTCCGCTCTCCGGGGGGGGGCTTCTCCGGACTCCGGGGGGCTTCTTCCATCTTCTCCCCTCTTCCGCTGTTGACTCGGCGAACCCCGGTTCTTCTGCAGCTCTCCGGTGCCTTCTTCTTCAGCGCTGGCTGCCTGCTATCTTTGTGTGTTAGCTCAATTAGTAACAGGCAGCCAGCGCGGTCTTCTGTGACGTCAGGGTCTTCTGTTCTTCTCCCCTCTTCCGATGTTGACTCGTCGCCTGTTGTCGCTGTAATGATGGAAGCGCGCCTTGCATCACATTTATATAGGCATCACCGTCCCATCATGCTCCGGCAGGTACCCACGTGGTGGGTGCACGTGGGTACCTGCCGGAGCATGATGGGACGGTGATGCCTATATAAATGTGATGCAAGGCGCGCTTCCATCATTACAGCGACAACAGGCGACGAGTCAACATCGGAAGAGGGGAGAAGAACAGAAGACCCTGACGTCACGGAAGACCGCGCCGGCTGCCTGTTACTAATTGAGCTAACACACAAACATAGCAGGCAGCCAGCGCTGAAGAAGAAGGCACCGGACAGCTGCAGAAGAACCGGGGTTCGCCGAGTCAACAGCGGAAGAGGGGAGAAGATGGAAGAAGCCCCCCGGAGTCCGGAGAAGCCCCCCCCGGAGAGCGGAAGAAGAAACCCCCCCCGGAGAGCGGAGAAGACCCCCGGAGAGTGGAAGAAGAAGCCCCCCCTGGTAATTGAGCTAATAACGAAGACAGGGGGGGCATCCGGAGCAGAATAATAAATTATTTTAAAAAGCCTTGTGTTGTGTGTTTACTAACTTTTACTTTTTGCCTCCAGGTGAATGGATAGGGGTACGATGTACCCCATATCCATTCACTTAGGGTTGGGGGCCGGTATCTGGGGGCCCCCTTATTAAAGGGGACTCCCAGATTCCGATAAGCCCCCGCCCGCAGACCCCGACAACCAATGGCAAGGGTTGTCGGGAAGAGGTCCTGTCCTCATCAACATGGGGACAGGGTGCTCTGGGGTGGGGGGGCCCGCAGTGCGCCCCCCTGCCCCAGAGCACCCAACCCCCCCATGTTGAGGGCATGCAGCCTGGTACGGCTCAGGAGGGGGGGGACGCTCGCTCGTCCCCACTCCCATTCCTGACCGGCCGGGTAGCGTGCTTTGGATACGGGTCTGGTATGGATTGTAGGGGGACCCCCTACGTCAATTTTTCAGCGTGGGGGGGTCTCCTTACAACCCATACCAGACCTAAGGGCCTGGTATGCTTCTGGGGGGGAACCCATGGCGGTTTTGAATTTAAAAATTGCCGTGGAGTTCTCCCTCAGGAATGCATACCAAATGCCGTCGCTGGAATGGGCCTTTACAATGTGTGACTAACTTTCCACATTATAAAACCAGCCCTAGTTTTGCGCAGGCAAATTCGGAACTTACGCAGAAATCACAGTGCTGAAATGCTTTGAAAATCTGCTTAAGTCCTCATTTGCATACGCAAAGCTGCATTTCAATGAGAAATGCCCCCAGTGGCGGATGCGGTACTGCATCCTAAAATCTGACCGTGTAAGTGTCTTACACATGTCAGATTTTCTGCCTAACTTTGGAAAAAGCCTTTTGAGAATCGTTTCCAAAGTTAGGCACAGGGATACGCAGGCTGAACAGCAGTTAAGTCTGCGTATCTCTTTTGAGAATCAGGCCCCATATTCCAAATCAGGGACAGTCCCTCGAAATTAGGGACAGTTGAAAGCTATGTATAAATGAATGGAGGGGAAAAGAAAACCATGAGGTCACATGAATCACAAAGTCATGTGACCTATATCTCCTCCAAATCCTGCAGTTCTCTGTGCAGCATTTTTGCGATACACTATGACTGGGACATAAAATGCAGGCTACCGTGTGGACTGGGACATAAAATGCAGGCTACGGTGTGGACTGGGACATAAAATGCAGGCTACGGTTGTGAAAAGTTGTGAAACGCAACGCGTCCGGGGGACAGGAGCCTTTACTACACGTCGCTCGCTGCCGTCCTAAGAACTCATCGATGCCATTTTTATCTTATGCCTTATTGAACCGGCTAAAGTGTGAGTAGCCTGTGAATGTTTTTATCTTAATAAACACTTGAACCCAGTGGAAGCTCTTAGATATTTGTTTTTTCCCTACATGTTCCGGTCCATGTTTTTGGCTGACATTATGAGGAATTGAATCACCACTCTGCTCCCTGGTCTCCTTTGCTGAATTTTACCTGCTCATTTGACCATCTGGTAAAACAGTGGTCTATTGCTGAGGTGAGAGTACCCATCTTCACTGGAGGAGGGATCACTTACTAAGTTTGGTGTGCCTATTGTCACTTGGTGAAGATTCCTAAAGATTGGATCGTTGGATTTTTCAATTTCTTTTGGACTTTATTGTGGATTTTTTCACTTGATTATTATTGGTTTGCGCTGCACTGTTCTCTATATATTTCTATCACGGTGTGGACTGGGACATAAAATGCAGGCTACGGTGTGGACTGGGACATAAAATGCAGGCTACGGTGTGGACTGGGACATAAAATGCAGGCTATGGTGTGGACTGGGACAAAAAAAGCAGGATACCGTGTGGACTGGGACATAAAATGCAGGCTGCGGGGTGGACTGGGACATAAAATGCAGGCTACGGTGTGGACTGGGACATAAAATGCAGGCTACGGTGTGGACTGGGACATAAAATGCAGGCTACGGTGTGGACTGGGACATAAAATGCAGGCTACGGTGTGGACAGCGACATAAAATGCAGGATACCGTGTGGACTGACATTTTGATGTACAGCAGAGAGCTAACTGGTATCTGCTCTCTGCTATAAATAGGCCCCTTGGTCTTTGGAATCAGTGGATTTTCTCCAAGGTATTTAAATAATGTGACCACACTTTTCCTTTGTCTATCCTATAATATGACATGCGTTCTCTCGAAATAGTCAGAATATACCGCCAAGGGAGTGACAGAAAGTGAAGCAATGCATTATTAGGCTTGTCATATTGGAGGCGGCATGGTCTGTAAAACTCCTATGAGAAGGGGTAAACTTATAGACAGATCTTTGAGAACTACCCAAAATCTTAGAGAGAAATCATGCAGGAATGTGTGCGGTGATATGGAACACCGAGTAAAAGGTGGATTTGTACTTTTATAGCACATCCTGCCAACTTAGAACTTTTGCATTTAAAAAAAAATATTTTGAAAAAACGATTTTTGTTTCATGTTCCTTGCGTGAGTTCATCAAATCACAGCATTCAAGTCCTGTTATTATTTCATGTACCCATTAAATACGATCAAAGTTCTGTGTTCGACAAAACGACAGTGATGAGTCCAAGAACGGATTAAACTCTGCAGTCTAGACTCGATGTTATTTTCACTCAAATTTCTCATTGCTCTTCCCAAAGAAGTCACAGTCAGGTCAGTCGTCCTTATAAGCAGTATTAACGGTGAGCTCCAAAATCCTGCCTGGCTGGCTCTAATTCTATACAGAAAGGAGGGGGAAAGGTGCAATAATTACTTATGACAGTCATGTCTTTTACAAAAAAAACAATATAGAAAGTTTGGGTCACACACTTTCTAGTGCAAAGTACAAACTATGAGCTTTTCACAATTATTGAAGTATTTGTATACTCAATCATTAAATCTTATAGAAGCTTTAACACGTGTCATTTTAAAAGTCATCATCAATTATTTAAAATCTACATCTTTCATTATTCTAATATCTGTTGATCCCACCATGAAGGGCTTTGTTCTGGCACTTCCTGTATTAGGATGACAACACTAATGCTTTTTCACCTGAATTTCAGATGGAGACAACATGCAACCATTGTGCGAGACAATACACAGGTCCTCTATCATCATCATTAGGAAACCAGCTCTGAAATCTGCTATGCAATCATTGGAGTTCAAGCATGTAGACAGGAAATGGCTGCAAAGAGGCTGCCAGTGATCGGCAACGCTGAGGTACTTTAAAAAAAAAAAAATAGTTTCACTTTAGCAAACTAAATGTTAGTTTTTTAGGTAGTTAGGGTTTACAGCTACTGTATTTAAAGTGGTAGTAAACAGTTTTTTTTTAACTTGTACCTACAGGTAAGCCTTATGCCTCATACACACGACCGGGTTTTCTGACGGGAGGAGAGCTTTTGGCCAGGGATCCCGGCCGTGTGTATGCTCCTTCGCAGTTTTTCAGACGGGAAAATTGCAAAAATCTCCTGGCAAAAAAAAGGAGAACCAGCTCTCTTTTTTCCCGTCGGGATTCCTGATGGACTTTTTCCTGTTGGAAATCCTGAGCGTGTGTACGAGGCATTAGGCTTATCTGTAGATACAGTGAATTTCTCCTAAACCTGCACTGTTTAGGAGATATTCAGACTGCATACAGCCAGTGACGTCACCGGCGCATGCGCTCTCAGGGAACAACATACCCATGCCGTCCCTTCAGAGCTCCATTCCGTGGCCTGTGACTCCTGTGCGCATCGCGGGAGTGACGTCAGCCAATCAGACGGCTTGAGCAAGTGAACACGAAAGGAAGACCGGGTGAAGATGGAAGTTCTGTCAGAAGTAAAAGTGTGTCGCTGGAGGTTCTCAGGTAAGTATTTCATAATGTGCTAGTATGTAATGCATTTTTTTTTTAAAGGTGCAGTCTACTACCGCTTTCAAGTGTTTGTAAAGGCAAACTTTTTTAAAAATAAACATGTTATATTTTCCGGCTCTGTGTAATGGTTTTGCACAAAGCAGCCCCAATCCCCCTGTTCTCGAGCCCCCCACCGGGGTTCTGGGCCCCTGCCGCATTCCCTCATAGCAAGCCGATTGCTATGGGGGCTCTCGTGTATGCTCACTCCACAGAGAGCATGGCTCAGTCCCGCCCCCTGCACCATCCTCACTGGCCCTTGCTGCTGCATCTCAGCCAATGAGGAGGGAGAGACCCAGGAGGGCCGCTGCTCTTGTGCACATCGCTAGATGGAGATCATGTTTAGGTAAGTATTAGGGGACAGAGAGTATTAGGGGGACAGACTGAGCAGTGAAGGTTTTTTACTGTCATGGATGGAATAAATCACTTTAAAAGGTAAACTATAGAGAATTTTTTTAAATGACCCTTGACGTGGGGCTTCCCCTGTACTGCAAGAACTAAATTCTCATTTTGTCTAGGTGGGTCAGCAGGAAAAGCAACTATGCTTAAATTTTTCTTTGCTCCCCAGTAATTGGAGCTCTTCTCCTGTCTCTGATGCTCCAGGAAGTAGACAGCGCTAGGTGTCCTCCATTACAATGTAGGAATACTGGTACTGCATTGCATGTGATGAGTGTCTGTGACTGGTGGAGCGGTGACGCGGGTTCAGGGAATTGGTTGTGAAACTGGAAAGCCTGCAGAAGCAAGAAATTAGGAAAGTTTTATGTTTCTCCTTCAAAAAATGGAAATTAGCCCCTTGCATTGTCTGGGGGGGGGGGGGGGGCAGAGCCCCACTGCAAGGTTTTTTTTCTTCAAATATGTGCTTCAAACAACAAATCTCGCACAACAATAATCTTTCAGTTTTTTCCATCTGTGTCCCTTTTTGGGGACTTAACATGTATATTTTCAATTTTTACAGAGGACAGCTATTCTTGTGTGCAATAATTCGGGATTTTCCTAGCTACCATGACGGAAAATCTGAGTTATATGATGACAGGAGGCGAGTATCTTGCATTAATCTTCCTTTTTAATGCTCATAGCAGAAACATAACATTTATTTCTTTAATAAAAATGTATAAAAATTTCTTCAAAACTACAATACCCAGCAGCCCCGGGGACCCCTCCCCCTAGGCCACAGTCTCTATATAAGGGGCTGTCTGGGTCTCCTCCTCCTCTTTCTTTGTGCGATCCTGTAACATCACGTAACCTTGTCGTCAAGAACTTCGTTCCGCGTTGCTCGGGGACTCCTCCTCCGATGCTGGAAACCGGACCAACTGGGTCCTTCAACTTTCAACAGGTCGGCTATTATACCGTCAGAACTGTGTTCAACTGGAACAAAACAGAAGACCCATCATTCGGGAACTGCAGAACTTTGTATTACCGTCCGTATAGACTTAGGCTCCACCCTTCAATAACCTGAAATGAGAAAACGTATCGTGATAGGGGTGGGTCGGGTGGGAAGATACTCGCCTCCTGTCATCATATAACTCAGATTTTCCGTCATGGTAGCTAGGAAAATCCCGAATTATATTTCAGACAGGTGGCTTCGTATCTTGCAAGTTTAAAGCTATCATACATTATGCATACATATAAATATACAATCCTTAAAGTATAGAAGTGGAGACATGGTCCTGTGGTCGAAAATAATATCGCCGAAAGGTCGTTTCAGATGACCAATCTGCCGCTAGTAAAAGGTCCGAAAGTGACCCACCAGATGTGACCACTTTGGTAGCCATGGCACCTCTAGAGGAATGAGCTCCAAAGAGTGATACGTCGATCCCGGCCAGTTTCATGGCCGTTCTCACCCATCTGGCTAATGATGCCGAAGACACTGGAAGGTGAGGTTTCACATATGAGATCAATAGTTGATTATGATCAAGTGACCGCAGGGATGCAGTTCTTGATTCGTATTGTTGAAGACATCGAACAACACAGATATGTGGATGGTCAGGAAAGAATGGATAGAATACTGTATGAATTCCCGTCTTCGTCCTACGAACTACGGAAAAACGTACCCCTTCCAGCGAGAATTGACGCCGGGAGATGTCTAATGCCCTAACATCTGAAACTCTTTTGATGGAGATCAGACATAGAAGGGTAGAGAGTTTAATCGAAAGCTTCTTCAACAAGAGGGCGTCATTGTCCTCCCAAGTGTTGAAAAGTTCCAGAACCCTGTTGACGTCCCACGTAAATTGGTATCTCGGCCGAGGGGGGCGTTTGAACTTCACCCCCCGGAGGAGCCGACAAATCAAGGGGTGTCTGCCTACAGGCAAAGTGTCTACAGGGCAATGATAAGCCGAAATGGCTGATCTATAGACATTCAATGAACTGTAAGATTTACCGGTTTCGTAAGAATCCGCCAAATAGTTCACTATGTCTGATACAGGTGCATGAACGGCATCAATTTGCCGTCGATCACACCAACGAACCCATAGGGCCCAGGCAGATCTGTACGCCGATCTAGTCCCTGGGGCCCAGGCCAGGGCGAGGAGGTCTCTAGCCGATTGTGAAATATCGTTATCGGCGTCTCCGACCCCGAAACCAACCACGCTAGGAGATGCAGGTTGCCCTCCAGTATTAGTGGATGATAACCTCCGGTTGTGTTGGACAGGAGGTGATGAGAGAATGGGAGTAGTCGAGGGTAATCGATCGCCATTCCCAGGAGGAGTGGGAACCATGGTTGAGTCGGCCACCAAGGGGTGACCAACACCACTGTCGCCATCTGACTTGCCACCTGGAGGAGTGTCCTGGTGATCATGTTGAATGGAGGGAACGCATAGTGCGTCCCCCGCGTCCAGAATTGTCGGAACGCGTCGACTGCTGTCGCCTCCGGATCCGGCCTCCAGCTGTAAAAGCGTGGTAGTTGCCGGTTGAGTCGGGAAGCGAACAGGTCCGTGTGTAAAGGGCCCCACAGGTTTTGTAATGATAGAAAAACCGTGCGATCCAGCGACCAGTCGCTGGAATCCGTAAGGTACCGAGAGTTCCAATCCGCAACCGTGTTGGATATACCTGGAAGGTATTCCGCTACTGGGGTGACGTTTATGGAAAGACAGTATTGCCAAAACTCGGACGCAATGTCCGCCAGAATTTTGGATTTTGTGCCTCCCAAGCGGTTGATATACTGTACCGCTGCCACGTTGTCCATGCGTAAAAGTACGCACTTGTTGGCCGTATGAGGGATAAAACTCCTGATCGCAAAGTATGCTGCCAAAAGTTCCAGGGCATTGATATGGAGGAGAGACTCTCTCTCGGACCATTTCCCTCCGGTGGTAAGGTGTCCGCATCGGGCACCCCAGCCTTGGCGACTCGCGTCGGATTCTAAAATCACGTCGGGATAGGAGTTGAAAATCGTCCTGCCATTCCATGCCACTGCGTGGCGAAGCCACCATAGCAATTCCTCTATGGCTTCTGTGTCTAACGGAACTTCGTCCGCGTAGCGTAGGCCTTGGCGTAAATGTAGTGTTTTGAGTCTCTGTAGAGCTCGATAGTGCAAGGGGGCCGGGAATATTGCTTGAATGGAGGCCGATAGGAGACCTACTATGCGAGCGATCACCCGTAGGGATACTAAGCCTTTGCGTAACGTGGCTCTGATTTCCTTGCGAATCAATGCCAGTTTTGACTTTGGCAAGAGAAGCATAGCCTGTTTGGTGTCTACTAGAAACCCCAGGAATTCCATCTCCTGAGAGGGATCCAGGATAGACTTCTTGAAATTGATGAGGAACCCGAGTTCCGTCAATAGTGAAACCACCCATTGGCTGTGTAATGAGGCTTGTCGTCTGGAACGTGCCAAAATTAGCATGTCGTCCAGATAAATAATTAGGCGAACACCCCTGCTCCTCAGAGCGGCTACTACCGGTTTGAGGAGCTTGGTGAAACACCAGGGGGCTGATGACAATCCGAATGGGAGGCAGGTGAATTGCCACATTCGGTCCTTCCACCGAAATCTTAGGAAGGATTGAGATTCGGTGTGCATAGGGACAGTCAGGTACGCGTCTTTTAAATCTATCTTCACTAGCCAGTCTCCTGGCCAGAGGAGGTCGCGTAGCAGATGGATACCCTCCATCTTGAAATGGCGGTATGCCACATATTGGTTGAGTTCTCTCAAATTTATGACGGGGCGGTAGCCGCCGTCCTTCTTCTTGACCAGGAATATGTTGCTGATAAACCCGGGCGAGCAGGGGTCTACTTCCTGAACCGCCCCTTTAGCCAGAAGTTCTTTGAGTTCCTTGTCTATTAATTCCACATTTTGGGAAGAAAAATGCATAGGTTGGGGTATCACATTCAGGGTCGGGGGAGATAAGAGTTCTATCCGGTATCCAGATACCGTATTGAGAATCCATGCGTCTGCCGAAATCGTGGACCAGACGTGGGAAAAATACATCAGCCTGCCCCCCACCAGTGTGTGTGGAATTGAGTGTCGGTGTGTACTCACCGGTCGGAGGTCTAGACCTTGGGAATCCACGTCCCCCGCGTCCTCTCCAGGGACGGCCTCGTGGCGGGAAGAAGGGAGCTGGATGGGCCATAGGCATGGCGTATGGTTGTGGAGCAGGCGTGCCGTGAACTGCTGGCTAGGTGGTCTAGAGTAGGGCCTGTACGGGGCAGTACGGCCGGTAGAACGCCCTCTGCTTCTACCGGCCTTCCCAAAAACCTTGCCAGGTTGTGATTTCCTGAGCGAGGTCTGTGCCTTGTCCAAGCTTGAGAAAAGGCTGATGAATTTATTGATGTTCTTGATTAGATCATCCCCAAACAGTAGACCATCTGCGGATGGTCCTGGCTCGTTTTCCGCTAGGTGACTGAGTTGGGGGTCCAATTTCATCAGAATGGAACGGCGACGCTCCACTGAGCAGGTTGTGTTTGCGGTACCCAATAGGCAGATTGCGCGTTGGGCCCAACCTCTCAACTGTGTTAAATCTATAGGTTGGGTTGATGAAGCCGCTTGCTCTGACAAATTCAGAATTTTAGTGAGCGGGCCTAATAGGTCCAGTATACGGTCCTGGATGGCCTTGAAGGACCTCTCAATGCCCTTTTTTGAATACTTTCCAGACCTCGTAAGGTATTTTAGGAGCACCGGGTCTATTTCCGGGGTGCTCGCCACCTTGTTTGCCACGTATGGCCTGGGGCATTCCGCCCGTAGTTTGTTACGGTTTGCCCTGTCTAAGGACCGTCTGGTCCATAGTTCGAGGTATTGGGCCACATGGGGTAATGGGGCCCAATCCCCTGAACGAGGGTGTGATATTTCATCAGGGTTAAAAAGAGATTGACCCTGAGAATCCAAAATGGCCGTTTGTTGAACCTCGGTGTTGGCGTCCTGACATTCCGCCGTAAACCCCGCATCAACCTCGTCCTCTATGTCTGAGTCAGAGGTCTCAGCCCTGTCAGATACTTCGGACTCGTCGTCGGACGTTTCAAAGGAGTCCGGTTTAATCCGCCTGGCGGATTTTTGCCCCCTGTTTAACTCCTTGGGGTTCAAGGGTCGGGTTTGGTCATTTGTATGCGGGGTGTGGCAGACCGGTTCGGGTCCTGCCTGGGGCACATTATAATCTTCCCCTGCCGAGGAGTCGAAGTGCACTGTTAAGTGCTTTAATTTCTGGGTTGCTTTACCCTTAGTAGGGTGGCATCCTGAGGTGGACGGTACGACCGGATTTACAGTATTGGCAGCCAGTGCTGCTTGAATGGACTTGTTAATCAAGTCCTGTATTTGGGTCGTGGATATTAGGTGTGAAACATCTAGATCCACCTCATTAGACAGTCCAGCAAAGCCAGAAGCGTGACCGTCAGCTGCCATTCCCAGACAGATAGCTTGCTATTATATTTATTTAATTACAATTTATTAGGTATTTCAGTTCTAGGATCGTCAGGGATAAATCACTGACAATCAATTAATGGTTAAGGTATTTTATAAGGTATGACAGAAATGGATAGTGTCCAGTACAGTAGTACAGTCACTGGGAGTGAAGGGAGACCTGTACAGATAATTGGAGGGCAAGTGAGGTAACAGTATACAGCACAGCCGTGCAGTATACTGTGGCACTGGGGGTTGGGGAGAGACGTTCCCTCAGTATGCAGCGGTACCTGAGGTATTTGGGGAGAGATGTTCCCCTGAACAATACAGCGGTACCTGGTTTTAAAAGCGTATCCGATGGGGGGGGGAGCGGTAGCGTTAGTAGTCAGCCAGCAGTGTGCCTCTGTCTCCGTCTACTCGACAGTGAAGGAGGGAGGGCACCGCTCGTGGAAGTCCCCGGCCGTAATCTCGCGAGATCACGGCCGGGAGCGCTGTGATAGGTCGCCTGAGACCTGCAGAGTGACGTAAGCTCTCCTGTCACTAGCCGTGCCTCTCAGGCAGAGAGGAAAAGCCCGCGAAGCGGCGCGTACGGGGGGGAGAGCGGGGGAGGACGCTGCAGAGGGGACAGCTTGCTTGTCAGATCATGAGTAGGGAAAACCACTCACACTTGACAGAAAAGAAAAAGAAACCGGTATAGCGATAAAACGCAATATCCCGGTCTTAAAGGGTGTAATACCCTGTCACCAGTAACATATAAGAAATAACAATCAATATAGAATATCAGACAATAATAATCAGACAATATATAACAATCATAAAACAATCAAACGAATGGTGTACTTATCTTGCCATGAGCAGAAAGAAAGAGGGGGAGGAGACCCAGACAGCCCCTTATATAGAGACTGTGGCCTAGGGGGAGGGGTCCCCGGGGCTGCTGGGTATTGTAGTTTTGAAGAAATTTTTATACATTTTTATTAAAGAAATAAATGTTATGTTTCTGCTATGAGCATTAAAAAGGAAGATTAATGCAAGATACGAAGCCTCCTGTCTGAAATATAATTGGTTGTTTTATGGTATGCATTAATTTATGATTACTTAACATTAAAGCGGAGGTTCGCCCACCGCCGCAAAAATTAAAAGCCATTTTTATGATTTACAGTATTTTCTGCCTGCACTTGGTTCAGCAATTCAGCTTCCCATGTCATCACTTTGTCTCCAGTCTACTCTATGAACAGTACATTATCATCATTATCTCTGTCCAGTGTGCAGGTAGTGGGGCCAGGAAGCCAGGGCCTGTGCTACCACTAGGCAAACTAGGAAGCCGCCTAGGGCGCACTGCTGCCCAGGGGCGCCCGGCTACTGGTTTCCCTCCTCGTCTGCATGCTCTGCAGGCTGCAGCATGTAACTAACTCAGTCTCAGGCAGCTGCTCCGTCCGACCGGTAGTGTAATTAGAGGCGCAGCGCAGCACTGGAGCCAGCGCTAGAGGAAGGGGAGCCGATGCTTCCTGTATAGCAGTGCCTTCTGTCACATGGGCAAGGAAAAGGGGGTGGAGTCAAGGGTGGAGCCAATGGGGGAAGCAAAATTAGCTTTCATCTAGGGCAGGGGTCTCAAACTCAAATTACCTGAGGGCCACAAGACAAGTTTTCATATGCCATGGGGGGCCGCATGCAAACTTTCAAACTTCAAAAACAACAGTACTGGTGTCAGCGAACACATTATTAACCCCCAGCACTGGTGTCAGCGAGCGCATTATTACCACTAGCACTGGTGTCAGCCAGGGTTTGACAAATTTGCTTGGAATCTAGGAGCCAGCTAAAAAAGTTAGGAGCGGGGGGGCGTGGCCTGGACATGGCCGAGTGAGGACGCAGGAACTTGGAGCTCCCGGCCTTGACCCCTCTCTTACCGGCCAAATCCTATGATCTTCGGCATGCAATCTGCCGGAAAGCCCAAGAGCAGAACAGGGACCCGAAACACCCGCTCCAGCGCAAAAACAGGGGACTTACTCCGCTTTTTCAGCCCCTCAGCAGCGATCTCCCCGGGCGCGAGAGTGGCGGCGCCAAGAGACAACCCACGTGGCAGCTTACCAGAGGACGCAGAGCAGGGCCTCTGGACCTTCCAACCGGAGGACAATACAACTTGCCCCGCAGCACCGGACGCCTCGGGGGAAGGCTGCACGGACATGTCGATCGAGACCCCTCCGGCTGGAGGCATGTCGGCGGAGCAAGAAATACGAGCGCTCCTACAGGCCCTCCCTACGAGAACCGACATCGAATCCCTCATCCTTAAGCTGGAGGAGACCCACAGGAGGGACTTCCAGGAGGTACGCGCGGAGGTCTCCACGTTGTCGGATAGGGTCTCTTCCGGGGAAGGTTCGCTGGCGACTCTGGAGAGAAGAGTGGCTGACCTAGAGCGAGAAAGAGACCGGCAGAAGGAGACAGCAAGTGCGCTCCAGCTACATCTCGAGGAGGTCGAAGACAGAAGTCGGCGCAACAACTTGCGGATTCGGGGGATCCCGGAGACGGTGGAGGCTGAGGCGCTGGACGAGACGCTGCGGGATCTGTTCCGCGAGGTCCTGGGAGAACCGACGGAGGCGGTGGAGGTCGACCGAGCACACCGCGCCCTAGGCCAGAAGTCAGCAGACCCAGACAGGGCGCGAGACGTAGTGTGCAGGCTGCTGCGCTACACACAAAAGGAGCGCATCATCCGAGGAGCGTGGGATCGAGGTGAGATCCTCCTGAATGGGACATCGGTGAAGGTACTCCCGGATCTCTCCAGAGCAACGCTCCGACGGAGGGCGATGCTGAAACCTGCCCTAGACCTGGCCAGACAACGAGAGTTCACCTACCGCTGGGGATATCCGCTGGCCGTCACCTTTAAGAAAGCTGGTGCGGCCTTCACGGTCCAGACACCCGCAGACCTGCCGGCCCTCTTTCGATTCCTGGGTGCAGAGCCGATACAGATCCCCGACTGGCTGCAGATACTACCGCGCACAATGGGACGTTCGGGACCCGCAACCTACAGACCTGGCCTGGAGAACCGGCAAAGAGGACGCGGTCGGAGAAGACAACGAGACCCCTCAGGAGAGGGGCAGCGTGAGTAGGCCCTGGGCCGCATTTTTCCTGATCTCCATAATGCTCCCTAGACTGAACCTTTAGTTCTCCCCGGTCCCTCTCTACGTTGCCCCGGAGACCTCCCTGCTCCTCTATCGGCCCCAGGCCACCGGCCCCCAAGACCCGAAGATTTTTTCTTTATTTATTTATTTTTCTTTTCATTTTTACTTTCAATCCTCTAACCTACACCGAGGGGGAGATGCCCGCCTTCCTTATTTAGTAGGCCCCCCGCCCGCACCCCGCCTTGAGAGGCCCAGGAGGCACGGCTCGGGACACCCGGGAACATTGACCTTGACTGTGCCAGTCCAGCTCACCTATGGGGCACCCGCGCTGTTAGAGCGCGCCCCGAACTATCTCAAGGCCCCCCACACTCCCCCCCAGATCATAAGTGCTCACCCACACTTTCGTTTTTTGACGAGCTTCCTTGAGCGGAGCTACCCCCGTGAACCGGAGTGCTCCCGCTCTTCCACTTATTTCCCAATTTTTGTTTGCTGTTTGGGGACACCTATACGGTCACACCTCGCGATGTGATCACATTTGTCGCTGCCACAGACAACTGCCCCTCTTTGTGGCTCCGTGGAGAGAGGTGATTACTGGGCTGCCGGACATACACGGAAGGGGGGAGCGGGAGCGGGGTGGGATCCTGTGTGCGCCACGGCGCTGGATCGGGGGAGGGGGGGGGGGAACGAGAGTGTGTTATCACTAGCTGGCATTGAAATTGTATGGTGACCGAAGCCAGACAGACCTGGACGATTATGGGAGGAGGGGCCACCCGCATGGAGCTGGAGGAGAGGGGAGAGGGAGGGTGTAGGGGGGGCTTCTTACGGTTGTGGAGGGAGGGGAGATCGGGAACCTGAGACCTCACAGTTGATTTTTTTTTTTCTCTCTCTCTGTTGTACACTACTAGACCTCTCCACTAGTTGTACCCCTCAAGGTTGAATGGGGTCCTTCAGAGGGGATGTCCGAAATTAGTTGTTCGATACCTGAGGGAATTGTTCTCTGCTTATATTCTACTGTATATTATGGGTATTTTTGTTACAGATTGCATTGCCATATCTATGTTTTACTGATATCTATGGTCGGGGGGGGGGTGGGCAGGGTCGGGAGCTCGCAGTGCTGGCTCTGTCCACCCACCTACCCACATAGGACCGCGCTCGTGCCCCGGACTAGCTCTGGTGAGCGCTTTAGCTTATTAAGCTAACTTAGATTTCTCTTCTAGCCACACTCCCTAGTGCTGGCTTCCTAACTCACACTC
The DNA here is from genome assembly GCF_905171775.1 of Rana temporaria. Lineage (NCBI taxonomy): Eukaryota > Metazoa > Chordata > Amphibia > Anura > Ranidae > Rana > Rana temporaria. The sequence goes on from NC_053492.1 coordinate 103,480,748, forward strand.
TATTCTTTCTACCTCTCTACTTTCCCCACAACCGGACCTCTCCGGAAAATCCCCTGCTCCCTGTCCCCTACCATCCCCAACCTCTCTGCCCGTACACCCACCCCCGCCCACCCGCGAGCATGGACACACTGACTATAGCCTCACTGAATGCTAAGGGTCTGAACACCCCCGAGAAACGCAGGATGCTGCTCAGTGAGATGCGCAGCCTGAAAGCGAATGTTGTACTGCTGCAGGAGACACACTTCAGAGAGGACAAGCTCCCAATCCTAAAAAATAGGTATTACCCTACGGTTTACCATTCCTCCTACTCGGAGGCGAAATCTCGGGGGGTTTCTATCCTGATAGCGGCCGGGGTACCCTGGACATTAGTCGACATACAGAGGGACACGGGGGGACGCTTCCTGTTCTTAAAAGGACGGGTAGGCTCGACGACTGTGACCTTGGCGAACTTTTACGTCCCAAATGAGAATCAAGACAGCTTCCTGACGAAACATCTGGAAAAACTGTCGAAATTTACTACCGGACAACTGATTGTAGGGGGGGACTTTAATGTCCCACTGTCCCCTCGAGAGGACACTTCCTCGGGGACCTCTTCGTCCTCGGGGAAAATGCGGGGACGCATACAGACGGCACTTCACAACTGCCAGCTGGTAGACACGTGGCGCCTATTCCACCCAGGAGAAAAAGACTTCGGGCCATATTCTCGTAGATCGGCGCATATTTAGTGAGGCGGAGCGGACCTCCGATGCGCACCGCCGGCTTAACTTGGCGAGAGCCGAACCATATTCCCGAACCCCCTGCGTCCTACGCTGCGCTCGCGTAACTTAAATGTGTTGGCGTAAGTAGGCGCAAGTGACGGTAGGAGGGATGTGGGCGTGAAGCATTATAATGATCCGTGACCCCATGCAAATGATGTCCAGACCTAACGGCGCATGTGCCGGACGTGCTCCGCCCTCTGCGCATGCGCACAATGACAATAGGCGTAAATCCATGCTAAGTTGGGCCGGCCCAGTGTATAAAAGCTTCAAGCATCCGCCCAGCTAGTGCAAAGTGACTCCCTTGTATTTCCCTATTGGAGTTTTCACTTTGCTGCTCCTGCTATGCCAAGGAAAGACCGCAGGAAAAAAAACTTCAGCCCTGCTGAGAGGGAAGTTATTATCTCAGCAATGGAGCGCTTTGATGCCAGGCTCCATGGTGCTGAGAGTGGCAATACCAGCAAAATCAAAAAGGAAGAAATCTTACGCAAAGTGACGGCACAGGTCAATGCCCTTGGCCATGAGGTGAGGACCCCCCAGGACATCTTAAAAAAAATGAATGACCTGCGGGGGGTGGTCAGAAATAAAATGGCCACCATTGCCAAACATGCCAGGGGCACTGGAGGTGGGCCACCCTGTCCGATCCGGCTGTCAGAGGAGGAGGAAATTATTGCCAGATGCCTGCGGAGGGAGCAGGTGGAGGGCCTGGAGGGCCATGACTCCAGTGACCCACCCATGAGGACAGGTAAGTGTGTTTTATCTTCTATATGGTGTGTAGCATGTTTGGGGGGGGGGACATGTGACAAGTGTGTGGGTCCACCAACATGGGATTTTTTTGTGTCCTCCACAGGTGTGCAGGAGGGAGCTGGGCCGTCTTCTGCTGTCCGTCCAACACCATCCCCCCAGCAGTCTGCTACAGTGGCTGACCCCCTGGGAAGCCTACAGGCCTTTTTGGAGGGGAGTGGCCAGTCCTCCGCACAGGAGGTGGTTGAGGAGGATATTGCCCATGAGGAGGTGGTGGGCAATGAAGAGGAGGTGGCCCAGAGTGTGCAGGAGGTCATTTTATTTCTTGACGACTCACATGAGATGCCCGGAACATCACAGCACCACCCAATCACCAGCCCCTCAGGGTCTTCCATCACCCTCTCCAGCCCCTCCCGTCCCATGCCCCTCACCACCAGCCCCTCACGGCCCTCCCCCTATTCAAGGGCCCCAGGCACTCCTGTCCCCAGGAAGGCCACCCATAAGACCAGGGGTGTGGCAGGAGTCCTGCAGGAAAAGCTGGTCAGGCAGCAGGACCAGCAGAGCCGCCATATGGGGGACATTTTGGAGGAGTTGAGGCGGCTCAATAATAGCCTGTCCTCCTCTGGAGCAGTGCCCGACGCTCTGCAGGATGTGGCAGGAAACTCTGCAGCCACCATTACAAGTCTGGGTGAGCTGCAAACCACCACAGCCGAACTTGTGGGGGAGGTCAGGGGCCTGCGGATGGCTGTGCAGGCCCAGACTGCATGCCAGGAGGCCCTGCTCAGCCGTATAGCAGTGGCTCTAGAGGGCAGACAGCCAGCCAGGGAGGCACCTGGGGATGTTAATCCACCGAGGGAGGCTCCTCCACCTGATGCCCCACCACCCCCAAATGAGGCTCCCCCCAGACAAGCGAGGGCCAGGAACCTGGGCACCAGGCGGAGTCCGCGCCGGGGCCGGTGATTTATTTGGGCTTCTTTATGCTCTAAGTATGATTTTTGATTTATGCTCTAAGTAAGAGCTTTTTAATATTATTTTATTTATGCTCTAAGTAAGAGCTTTTAAATATAATTTTATTTATGCTCTAAGTAAGAGCTGTTGTATTTTTTGTGCTGCACAAAGTAGTGCATAGCACAGTGTGAATGGTGTGTGAATGTGGGGGGGGTGACACTCCTGCCAGTAAGGGGTGTCACCCTCGGTCGCTGGGGATAAGTTCTCCCCAGGTCCGTGTGAAAGGTGTATGAATGGACAGCAACATCATTGGAGCCTTGACGCGGCGTTGCTGCTCCTTAGTACCGTGCGGTGTACTTCGGTCTAATCCAATGGGATGTGCATGTGGGGTGTGTGTGCTAGGGACCACAGTGGTGTGCATGCGTGCATTTTCTGTGTGCCATGTTTAATGTGTGTGTTTAACGTTCAAAGATTCGCTCCACGAGACATCTCCTGACTGCTGTACCATCAGCAGACGGGGTAGCCTCGGTTAGGGGGGGACATGGTGGTTGGGGGGTCAGGTCATCACGTAGGTCAATCTGCAGGCCCTTTCTCACTGCGAAGTTGTGCAGCACGCAACATGCAGCGATGATTTGGCACACGAAGTTGGGGGAATACAGCAGGGTACCCCCAGTCTTATCCAGGCATCGAAAGCGTGACTTAAGGAGGCCAAATGTTCGCTCAACCACTGCACGGGTGCGTGCGTGTTCTTCGTTATATCTTCTCTCTCCTGGTGTTTGCGGATTGCGGAATGGAGTCATGAGATGAGGTCCCAGTGCATAGGCAGAGTCACCTGGAAGGGAAAAGACAGGAGGATGTTAGTCATGCATGTGCCCCTCGTGATGTCTGCATCATGGGGGGGGACAGTCATACCTGACACCCATGTCACTCACCAACCAGCCAGCTGTCCCCATACACATTCTGCTCAAATTGTCTTGGGATGTCACTTTGCCTGAATATAAAGCTGTCATGGCTGGATCCGGGGTGTTTTGCACGGACCTGCCATATGAGGCCATGTGCATCCACGATCACTTGGACATTGATAGAATGCCAATGTTTTCTGTTGCGGTATATGTGCTCGGTCTCGTGGGGGGGCTGTATTGCCACATGGGTACAATCAATTGCACCCACAGTGCGTGGGAAACCATCAATTAGGCAGAAATCTGTCATTGCCTTCAGCCGCATGTCCTCCTGGGTGGGTCTGATTATGTGGTGCGACATGCGTCGGAGTATTGCGGGGACAACTTGGTGCACGCATCTACTCATGCTGGTTTGGGATATCCCAACCACGTCTCCACTGGTTCTTTGAAAAGAGCCTGTGGCAAGAAAATGCAATGTTGCCAGGACCTTCACCAGTGGCTGCACTGCATGGGATCGTTGTGTTGGGCTGCTGATGTCATTCTTCAGGGCTCTGGTAATTTCAAGGATGGCATCAGGGTTGAATCTATAACGGTGATACACATCCACATCAGCCATGCCAAAGAGACTAATGCGCTGTGGGTAGATCCTCTCACGTGCCCTCCTCCGTGCCCTCCTCCTTCTAAGTGCCTCTTCCTCCTCACACACTAGCAGTGCTAAGACCACGCCTGCCCCTGGCATGTTGGCATACGAATGTGTTGTCCGTAAAATTTGGTTGCTCAGCTCGTCCGGGATGGTGCTGCTGTATTTGCTTTTTTCAAGCTAACTTACTCAGGTCTGGAGCAAAGTTAACCGAGCTTTATAAGGGGTAACTTTCAGCCGGACAATCGTCTTACGCGCACAGCGCGTAGCCTAAGCCGATCGCGCGTAGGTTCGGGAATCAGCGCATCTACATCATTTGCATATTTGAATACTAATTCTATGGCAGCCTAGGATGCCTTCAGCGGAAATATGCGCCTACGCCGCGTACACTTAAACGAGTTAGGACGGACAGGAGTAGCCTGATTTCTGGCGGATCTGGTTCTGTGACTATGGCGCATAGATAGGACGGCGCATCTTTACACTTACGCCGCGCATCTCCATATACGCCGGTGTAACTTGTTTGAGAATATGGCCCTGTACGTTTTTCTCCAGACCCCACCAGGTATACTCCCGGATTGATTATCTCCTGGTCCAACATAGGAACCTGATCGCGGTCAAAGACGCCAAGATAGGGTCAATAACCTGGTCGGACCACGCCCCAATAGTCTTAATATATGCCCTGACGGACGCGGAGATAGAAAGGAAACACCCATGGAGACTGAACGAATCCTTATTGCAAGATCCGGACATACTGGCAGATGTAGTAAAGGAGCTGGGACACTATTTCACCACCAATACCGTCCCAGACAGTAGACCGGAGGTGGTGTGGGAGGCCCATAAGGCGGTAATACGGGGCATCTTTATTAAACATGGAGCCAGACGAAAGAAACTTAGGGCAGAACAGTTGACGACGTTACTAACCAGACTGAAAGCTTTAGAGACGAAACATAAACAGACGCCGACCGTACAGGTGGGAATGGAGTTAGATACAGTGCGACGACAGGTGACGGACGTCCTTACGTACAAGGCCAAGGCAGACATTCAGATCTGCAGGCGTAAGGTCTATGAATCGGGGAATAAGTGTGGGAGGATGTTAGCCCGATCACTGCGTACACAAAATAGTGCAGCGTATATACCCCACATTGTCACTAAAAGTGGTCAAAAAGTTTCGGTCCCACAAGCGATCGCCCGTGAATTTAGGAACTTCTACGACACATTATATAACATACCCCCGACAGCTTTGAACCCGGACGAAGACCCCTCCCATGACTACCTGACAACCTCGACAATGCCAACATTATCTGCCGACGCCAGAAGCCTCCTAGAGGACCCCATTACCTTGCAGGAACTCCAAGCAGCGTTGGGCACTACCAAGCCAGGCAAGGCCCCGGGCCCAGATGGCCTGACGGTAGCGTACTACAGGGCAGTGCTCTCTGTTCTGGGCACACATATGGTCAAGCTGTTTAATGGACTGGGAACGGGGGGGAAACTACACGGGTCCACCCTGCAAGCACAAATAGCCGTCATCCCTAAGGAGGGGAAAGACCCAAGCCAGTGCGGTAGTTACCGCCCTATCTCACTCCTTAATGTAGACCTCAAACTCTTGACTAAAATTGTGGCGACGAGACTCCAGCAACATCTCACTGACCTCATCCACCTAGACCAAGTGGGGTTTGTCCCTACTAGGGAGGCTAGAGACAACACGGTTAAAGTCCTCAACCTTATGCACGTGGTGAACACCACTAAAACACCGTGTGTCCTGGTGAGCACAGACGCCGAAAAGGCGTTCGATCGCGTTAATTGGCAATTTATGTTTGACACACTACGACACATCGGTCTGGGACACAGAATGTTGAACTGGATCTCGGCGACGTACACAGAACCGACGGCTCGGGTTAGGGCTAACGGGGTGGTGTCAGAGGCCTTCCAAATCAGAAACGGAACGCGACAGGGATGCCCCCTGTCACCCCTACTATTTGCGTTGACCCTCGAACCCTTTCTGAGACACGTACGCCTGAATGAGGACATTGCGGGAGTGGGTGTGGGGGACAGGGAGTACAAGGTCTCCGCCTATGCGGATGACCTGATGTTCTCATTGACGAACCCTGAGGTATCTCTGCCGAGTCTGATGAGAGAGTTTGAGGTCTATGGACGACTGTCCAATATGAAAATTAACATGGGAAAGTCAGTAGCGATGGGGGTGGGAATCCAGAACCCCCGTTTAGACCGTCTGCGCCAAGGCTTTAATCTGCAATGGACAGACACAGCCATAAACTACCTAGGAACCCGCATTACCCCGACCCTCTCTCAACTTTTCAAACTTAACTTTCCGCCACTACTAAAAAGTGCCCATAAATTATTAGACCAATGGACATCCGGCCTCCACTCCTGGCTTGGGAGGTGCGGAATACTTAAAATGTCCATCCTTCCTAAATTTACATACCTACTCCAAGCTCTCCCTATACACATACCGGCGGACTACTTCAGCCGAGTGCAATCTATGTTCAAAAATTTTCTGTGGGCCGGGAAGCACCCCAGGATACACAGGACAGTGTTGTCTCTACCCAAGGCACACGGGGGACTAGCCCTGCCCAACATCCGCACATACTACCACGCGGCACACTTAAACCGGCTTGTAGACTGGTGCCGACACGGGACCACCAAACTGTGGCCACACATAGAGCAGGCACAAAGCGAGATTCCCTTACAGAGAGCCCCATGGTGTGACACGACCCTGCCTAGCGCCTTGAGGTCCCACCCATTGATAGGGACAACAACCAAAATTTGCGCGAAGATGTTGCATCAACTAGGGTCATCGCCGGGAAATTCACCCTTACGTCCGATACTAGGCAACCCGAAGTTCGACCCAGGAGTCCATGACGGTAGATTTCGAGCCCTGAGAGAGTCGGGTGTATATCAGGCCTCCCACTTTGGCATATCGGGCCGCTGGAGGACACTTACAGAACTAATGGATCAGGAAGGGAGATTCCAACTAGATTTTATGCGAGCAAACCAACTTAAACATTTCTTAAGCACCACGACCCCCCCCCCCCCCAGACGGGAAACCCGACCCTCACGCCGATTGAGGAGATATGTTCAGAGACGGGCACACTTCCACACGCACTATCCATCCTACACAACGCGCTGATCACACCAAAAGAGGGGTATGTGATCCCCAGTATTGCGAAATGGGAACAGGAACTGAAATGCACATTCTCAGCTAAAACAAGACAACAGATCCTGACTTTCACACACAAATCCTCTATTTGCGCCAAAATACAAGAAACTAACTACAAAATCCTGACCCGCTGGTACCGCACCCCAGCCTTGCTCCACAAGGTTTTTGGGTCCACGTCGGAAGTGTGCTGGCGCTGCCAGGGAGATGTGGGAACATTGACCCACATCTTCTGGTCCTGCCCACTGTTGAAGTCCTACTGGTCGGAGGTTAGGAGAATATCGCAGATGTTTACCGAACGCCAGATTCCAAATGACCCAGCATACTTCCTGCTACACGCCAATACCTACCCCGCACGCGTATATAAAAAATCGGTTGTCCGACATCTCCTGGACGCTGCCAAAGCGTGCATCCCCGCCTGCTGGAAGTCTACACACCCACCTACGGTGGCAATGTGGCTCCGGAGGGTTGATGATATCAACAGGATGGAAGATCTCATCCTTACAGATCGTGATAGGCAGGAATCGTACAAGCAGACATGGCAGCTGTGGAACGTTTTTACCTACTCCGACGAAGGACAAGCACTTAGGAGACCGACATAGACTGCCCACCCTGGACCCCCCCCCCCCCCCTAATAGGGAAAGATTAACCTGACCACTTTGTAAAGTAAAAACAAATCAGAAAGATGCTGAGCTCCATGCTCGCGGACACCCCCCCCCACTCCCTCCCCCCCCCCCTTCCCCTGCCACCTCTTTTCTCATTTTCCTTCTCATTCTGTCTTCCTTTCTTCTCCCCCACCTTCTCTTTTTGGATAACGGGAAAAGAAGGGCGTGTCTACGGATCACTGAAACCGTAATGCGCCTTGTAGATAGATGCCCACTGGTGGGCATGCCCACCAGGAGCTGACTGGGGAAACTCGGTCTTCAGGGCATGATGCCGCACAACCGCGGATTTTGTTATATCCAACGTTTTACTGTGTTGTACTGATATGAACGGGCATGTATGAAGATGTTGCTGTTTACATTGCATTGATGTGGTCCATGTGGACGCGCTTTTTGTCGTGAGTAAATAAAGAATTTTGAAAAAAAAAGTTAGGAGCCAGAAAACGCACCCCGTCCCGACGAGCTTGCGCGCAGAAGCGAACACATACGTGAGCAGCGCCCGCATATGTAAACGGTGTTTAAACCACACATGTGAGGTATCGCCACGATTGGTAGAGTGAGAGCAATAATTCAAGCTCCTCTATAACTTAAAACATGCAACCTGTAGATTTTTTTAAACGTCGCCTATGAAGATTTTAAAGGGTAAAAAAGTTTGTCGGCATTCCACAAGCGGACACAATTTTGAAGCGTGACATGTTGGGTATGAATTTACTCGGCGTAACATTATCTTTCATAATATTAAAAAAAATGGGGATAACTTTACTGTTGTCTTATTTTTTAATTAAAAAAAGTGTAATTTTTTCCCAAAAAAGTGCGCTTGTAAGACCGCTGCGCAAATACGGCGTAACAGAAAGTATTGCAACAATCGCTATTTTATTCTCTAGGGTGTTACGATAAAAAATATATATAATGTTTGGGGGTTCTAATTAGAGGGAAGAATATGGCAGTGAAAATAGTGTAAAATGGCATTAGAATTGCTGTTTAACTTGTAATGCTTAACTTGTAATACCAACGGCCACCACCAGATGGCGCCAGCTCACATCTGGTGGTAATAACTTGTAATACCAACGGCTCACCACCAGATGGCGCCAGCTCCAAAAAAAAAAATTTTTTTTTTTTTTTTTTTTTGCTCCCCTCACTTCCACCCTGCCTGGGGGCCATTTATAACTGGCCCGCGGGCCCGCGGTACTTTGAGACCACTGATCTAGGGTGTCAAAAATCTGTGCACAAGACCTGCAGAAAGCTCTTATACAAGTCAGGAATGCAGAGTGATTAAGTAGCAGAGGTTTGTGTGTCATAAACAGGGCTTCTGTTAGAAACTTACCTGTCCTTGAGTCCAGCGATGTCGGCACCACAGCTGATGTTTCCATAAGATGTCGGGTGCATGCCACCTACATTGCGAGTAAGGGAACCTGACAGTGAAGCCTTAAGGCTTCATGCCAGGAACCCTACTTCGTATTCGCTAGGCCCTGCTCCTCTCTCCTAGTGGCCCAGTGACAGGGGGAGGAGGAGGGAGCCCAAGTCGTGACGTCTTTACCTGTGGCAGAGGTTCCTGGAAGTGGGGAAAGCATACCTGTGAAAGACAGGTATGCTGTCCCCCCTCCACCCTGAAAGGTGCCAGATGTGGCACCAGGGGGGGGGGGTGAATAATGAGCGGAAGTTCCACTTTTGGGTGGAACTCCGCTTTAACTGCCATAACAGGCCCACGGCTCGCAGACACCACTCCCTCCCCCAAGACTGTTTATGGGTCTCATGCCTCTCCTCTTCAGCCACTAGGTGGCCTCAAATGGAGGCTGGAGTGGTGAGAGAAGAAAAGCCAGCAGGAGGTGCGCTGTGTTGTGCACTGCCCTCCTGTCAGAAAAGAGCTGGTCTATACAGTACATGAGACCGGATCTCTCTTACTGTAGATCTCATCGCATTGTATACACATGCCGCCCCCTATCAACAGTTGCTGGAGGTGAGCAGCCCTTGGAGGAGATAGGGGACAGCGTGTGCATACAACGCAATGAGATCTACAAGAAGAGAGAGGGGGGATATGTGCTAAGAGGAAGAATGGGGGGTATGTGCTAGGAGGAAGAATGGGGGGTATATGCTAAGACCTAAGCGACTTGGTAACCGTTTGCGGGCCACAATGAGTGGAGCGGGTGGATGGCAGCCCACTCTACTCTATAGAGCCCACTCTTTTTTTTTCGGATCAGATTGGAAGTAGGCATTTGTAAACGGACACAAGTCCATTTACATCTGCTACTCCTTAGAGGTGAATGGAGGGTCCAATTGGGTCACACTGACCGTGTGAAAGGGGCCTATGGCTCAGTGCAGGTAACCTGCAGGTGCACTGCTCTGCACCTGCAGATTAGTTTGAAAGCAGCCCAGTAACCACTGCAGAACAGATATGCCCATATATACCCTGTGATTTTAGTAATAAACTTACCTATAATAACAGTATTCTATTCTATTCCATCCCAGAACAGGATGGCGCAGGCCACATCAGAGGGCTCCGTGGGCCACATGTGGCCCCCCGGTCCACTGATTGGGCACCCATGTGCTAAGAGGAGGGCTTGGGGGGCAGGTTAAACCAGGAGAGGGGATGTTTTTTTTCCTAGGAGAGGGGGTGGGGATTAGTACTGGGGGGGGGGCAGGGGGATTTGGGTAGGGAGGAGAAATTTGTGCTGGGAAGGGTAATGTAGAGGGGGTTGTGCTAGGAGGTGGGATTTGTGAGAATTTTTCCTGGGGGGGGATTGATGAAAAAATATTTGTGCTGAGAGGGGAGATGGGGTGGATTTTGTGCCAAGAGGAAGTGGGGGAATTTGGAAAATAGAAGGGTTTGGGGGTGATTTGTGCTGGCAGGGGGGATTTGGGGGAGAAGATTTGTGCTAGGTAGAAAGTTTGAGAAGAATAAGGATATGTGCTAGGCAGGTAATTGTTTATGGGGTGAGGGAGATTTGTGCTAGGAGGGGGGGTTTTCGTTTTGAAATTTTTGCACGGGTGGGGGGGGGGGGTTGCTTCGTCAGGTAGACTGTACATGGTCCCAGTGATTTCTAATAGCGGCCCTGTTTATGACACACAAACCTCTGCTACTTAATCCCTCTGCATTCCTGACTTATATAAGAGCTTCCTGGCCCCACTACCTGCACACTGGACAGAGATAATGATGATAATATACTGTGTGTACAGATTGACAAATCCTTTTTCAGTTTAAACAGTAAACAAATATGAGGTGTGTCTAATAATTTCAGTGAATGGTATCAAAAAGCAAACAAAACAGAAGATACAGATTACCTTTATTGGCCTTCAAAATAATTGCTGTCCTTCACAACACACTTTTGGCAACGTTCATACAGCTTCTGTCAGAAAAGGCCTCTTCAGGAATCGATCTCAGAACCGCTGTCACACATTCTTGGATTGCTGTCATGTCTGCAAAACGTGCATCTTCACGTGGGGAAACCTTGGACTTTTACAGGTGACTCTTTTTGGGCCACGGTGAGAGACATTTAATCAGGAAAAGAAAGCTCCCTGCACCCTTTATGTGCGAATCCATTCTGAGTTCAGCTATACAAACTGTATGGCTGAACTCGCATTGCGCAGACATCACATGTGATCGGCACAGCAATGCGGGTACAAATCACATGCGCATATGTGTGAACCCAGCTTTAATGAAACTAAAATAGACACCCTGTGCACCTACCTTTTTTTTCAACAAAGTTCCACTATTAAAAAAATATAAACACACATACTGTACATATATACAGCGCATAACTCAGAGAGCTTGCCAGGAAGAATTTAAATTGAAAAGCTGTGGCAGCTGTTCTCTTAGCTTCCATCAACAACCTAACACCTAGAGAATTATTGCTATGTACTGGCTCCATAGGGGGCTTCTCATTGAAAAATAATATTAGAGCTCTTCAGTCAGAAAATAAGTTGTCAGTATGCTTTCATGTTATATTCTCTTGGAATTCAGATTTAACGTGTTACTAAACCCACAACAGTAAAATGAATGTGTATATGCAGTTTTTTTCTTGAGAGGGTGCATGTGATCAGCACAGGGCCAATCAGCACTGTCCATGTAGAGGGTCAGGGGTCATACACCCTGATAGGACAGTCAGTGCTGAATGAAAACTCATCCTACAAGCCTTAAAGGGTCACTTAGACCCCATTTACACCTTCGCGTTTTGTCGCATGTAGCGCGACGCGAACAAACGCCAGAGGGACGAAAAGCAATGAAAGTCAATGGGGATGGTTCACATCTGCACGCTGATGCGCCTGACGCGCATCGCCTGTAGTCAAAAGAAGTTCCGGACCCTTTTTTGTCGCGCAATACGCGCGATATGCGCGTATTTGAGCGTTTTTGGTTTTCCATTGAAATCAATGTAAAACGCCAGATACGCGCGTATTGCGCGACAACAAGCGTTTGCTACGGGCGTTTCGTCAATAGAACTTGTCGCCCATGCAGAAGATTAAAAAAATCTACCAACATAGCAACAAGTGATGAAAAGATGATAGTTTTTCCTATTGGCTAAAAAAAAAACGTCTAAGTACAAAAACGTCGGACAACGCTGTATGCAAACGCGCATATTAGCATGAATACGCGCGAAAAAAACGCCGAAAAAAACGCCGGAAAACGCCGCTATTGCCTACGCCTAGGTGTGAATGCAGCTTAAAGGAATTTTTATTTTTTTAGCTAAATAGCTTCCTTTACCTTACTGCAGTCCTGGTTTCATGTCTTCACTGTTCGTTTTTGCTCTGATGTTGCTGTAATTCTGCTCTGTTCTGGACACTTCCTGGTTGTCTGTTTCCTGAGGACCACAGTACTGGGAGCTTCTAGTTTCATTTTCCAAACCATCACTTCTCTATGGCTCTATACAGCACAGAGGCAGGATAACATGCAAAAACGAAAATGAAACTACAGGTACATTATATGATTGATTTTTATCTATTTTTAATTGTTTTTAAAAGGAATCAGTTAACTATTATGGGCCAGATTCTCTACTGATACACCGGCGTAATTCGAAATTCCCGCCGGCGTATCATTGTTTTGTATTCACAAAACAAGATACGCCGGAATTAGGCTAGGATCCGACTGGTGTAAGTCACTTACACCGTCGGATCCTAAATGCAATACAACGCTGACCGCTAGGTGGCGTTTACGTTCAGGTCTCATTTGACTATGCAAATGAGCCTGATACGCCGATTCCCGAACGAATTTGCGTTGCGTACTCGTCGCATACGTCGTTTCCGTAAGCGTAAGGTTACCCCTGCTATATGAGGGGTACCTTACGCCAGTCCGCCGTATGCCATGTTAAGTATGGCGTCGGGTCCGCGTCGGCTTTTTCCGTCGTTTTCCTAAGTCGTTCTTGAATACGACTTTACGTCAATGACGCTCACGTCTGCATCATTGACATTTTCCGTTGTGAGCTGGAGCATGTGCACTAGGCTATTTTTCAGCCCGGCGCATGCGCAGTTCAATCGGCGCGGGGGCACGCTTAATTTGAATACTAGCCGCCCCCTTTGAATTACATGGCCATATGCCGGGCCATTTACACTACGCCGCCGCAAATTACGGAGCAAGTGTTTGGGGAGTATACGGCACTTGCTCCTGTAAGTTGTGGCGGCGTAGTGTAAATAGCTTACGGGACGCCGCCACAGGATGTACGAGAATCTGGCCCAATGTCTCTATACCCTGTAAACAGTAATTTGAGCAAAAAAAATTTTTTCCTTTAACTTAGACACTGATAGAAGTCACAAGACTGTATACAGATGATGAGAAAAGGTATTTAGCAGTTTGAATTTACTAAAATAATTGTATTTCATGTTCTGTGTACTGTGGGAGACCAGATATAGTGAATGCAGGGTCCTGGGTTTAGTAACACCTTAATTGTGAACTGTTAAATATTTCCAAAAAAGGTGTGCAATTAGAAAAATGGAATGGATTGAGGGCAGGGATGCTGATGAATGTAGAATATTGGTTACAGTTTAACAAAAACTGGAAAAAGGACAAAATGGTGCAGTTATTTATAGCAAACAAGTTTTCAATTCAGAATACAGAAATAATCTGATTGGGTGCTGTGGGAAACAAGTCTCCATCTGCGTGTAGATGCTAGTTAGTTTCTACCACTGATACAAGCAGGAGGTTGTCATATACAGTCTATTAAAAAATTAAAATTACATAGATACATTGCTTTTGATCTCTTAACAGTTTATAACTTCTGGTGTGCTCCTATTGTATCTCTTCCGCTTTACCATTATCTCTGCCTCCCTACCCTGACTTTTTCCTAAAAGCCTTGTACATGTGACCGCTTTTCCTTGTAGGAAAATTGTCATGAGAGCTTTTGGCTCGGAATCCCAGCCATGTGTATGCTCCATCACAGTTTTCCCGACAGGAAAACCGCCGGGAAGCCCAGTGGGAAAAAAGAGAACATGTTCTCTTTTTTCCTGCCAGGATTCCCGACGGTTTTAAAAGACATTTCCCCCCTATGGGGAAAACCTGCGGTGGAGCATACACACGGCCGGATTTCCCGATCAAAGCTCTCATGGCAGTTTTCCTGTCGGGAAACCCGGCTGCGTGTAAGGGGAAAAAGCTACCGAGCAGGTTCTCGGTTTTCCCAGCGGCCTGTTTTTTTTTGTAAATTCTTTTTTTAGAAAGGAGGGACATACAGAAATACAGAGACATCTGAATCACAATACAGCAAGCGATGCATTCCCCAACTGTCAAACATGCATGAAACAACATATAGTAGGAATAAGCTAACCGAGGGAGCTCACATCGCTTTGCAAAAGAGTGGGAATCTTCTGTACTCCGCATGGCCCGTTTTGTCCCAGCGGCCTTTTTACCGCCGGGAAAACCGATCGTGTTCCTTGATCTACCCTGGCTTTTCTGAGTCTCTTCCCCTATCAGGTTTTAGCCCTCTAATTTTTTTCCTGCCCAGACCAACCTGCCTAATCAGTAGTTAAGAACACTCATATGCTATTCCAAGGGCCCTCAAGCAACGCCCTCCTATAGGTCCAGAAAGTTTACCAATGTAAATGTTTATTAATTTCATTCTAATTGTTTGTAAATTCTGTCAGGTGTTTTAGCCCATGCATGGGCATTCCCTCTTATAACCAATAAAAATGATTGTAATCAAAAATGATAGTGTGCAAACATCAGTTTAAAGTTATATCAGCTCAGGATTGAAGCCTCTGCCAATGTGGTCCACCCATTAAGGATCAGGTTGGTTTCTTCTATAGAATCCAAGATGAACTAGGAGAAAACACACTTTACTGATTGGTCATTTCTTTATCAGTGACCTTCTGGGTAAACTCATGTAGACTTAATCTGGCCAGCATTGACACATTCAGTAGTCTCCCTATAAGGAAAGTTTAAATACGCAATGCTCTCAGCAGTCCTTTCTATGGCAAAACTATGACTAGTCCATAAAAACATTATAGGATGTACAACAAAATAAATCTTTTACATCAGCTCAGTCATAGCTCCCAACTGTCCCGAATTTTAAGGGACTGTTCCTGATTTGGAACAACGTCCCTCTGTCCCTCTTTCCTCTTCATTTGTCCCTCATTTTGGTCTGATCTAAATATAAAGTGCACGATTTATCTTTCAAAAAGTGTTTCCCAGAACTAAACCTTTCATCCAGTTTCTATATTGCTTAATTTCTAAATTTCAAAAACCAGTATAAAGGAATAGTAGTGGTAAAAAAAAAAGCACTTGTGGATTTAACTAATCATTGTTTTTTTATATAACTCTCCTTTAAGGGGTCGTGGTAGGGGGTGTGTCCTATGCCTGCATACATTTGCTAATAGGTGTCCCTTGTTCCCATCTAAAAATGTTGGCAGGTATTGAGGCCTGTGCCAACGTGGTCCACCTATAAAAGATCAGGTTGGTTTATTTTATAGAATCCAAAATAGACTAGGAGAAAACTCACTTTACTGATTGGCAGCTTCTTTATTTTAGTGACCTTCTCCGTAAACTCATGTAGACAATCTGGCCATACAATTATTAGTCTCCAGATAAAGAAAGTTTGTGTACACAATTCTCTCAGCAGGCCTCCCTATGGCAGAATTACAAGTAGTCCATAAAAACACTATTGGATCAGTCGCAAAATAGATCTTTTCAGGAATCCCCCATGTCCTGCTATCAGAGAACTGGTTTTAAATGCTGCTGATCTTCTTATAGCCTAAACCTAGTACATGATATGGTCATGTTACATATACATTCATATAGAGGAACTGATTGTTTCTGCTATCAAAGACAGTTTGTAGATCAGTGTACTCTTTCCCTTCTAAAGCTGGGTACACACACTGGTTGAATGAAAAAAAAAATTACAGATCCCAGCAACAATACAAGCGATGTTGATACAGGAATCTCTCCCTCTGTTGTATTGTATTCTAACAGCAGTGCTCGGACTCCCCCCTTGCCACCACAATACACAGATCAGTGCTTTAGCCATTGGCTGCGGGCACTGATCAAATGCTGGTTTTCCAGCAGGAGCGTTCAACAGACGCTGGTTGTTAGGCAGTGGTAGTACTGGAATTCGTCCGGCTCCGGCTAAACTGAAGTTTGATACGTGTGTACCAGGCTTATGCCCAACTCTAGTAATCAATGTTCTACCAATATAAAACACAACACAAGAAAAGTCTGACTTCACATATTAACTAGATCATGCTAATGTTTTACTGTAGTGATTTTCATTAAAATAAATATAATTTCTAAGAGTTCAGAAATAATATTATATAAAAATAAGTGTTGAGATGTTTACTGTCACTAGAGATAACATCTTTTGCAGATTCAACTAGTAATTTACAATTAAAAATGGCAGACACCGATTCAAGTGCCATCTTTATTATATTGATTAATATGGTTTTATGTATTGTTCATATTGCTAACTTTAATTTACTTTCTGATTCCTTGTCTTTCAAGTGCTGATTTAGGGGAAGTAGAAGAATGAATGAGTATAGTCTTAAGCAGTCTTCTGAATCACCCACCAGTTTTTTTATAAAGTTCCCAAATTCCCTAGTTTGTCCCCCTGCCTAGAGTAACTCATCAAACCCCTCCATGTATTTCCATGCCTCATTTTTAAATGTAATCTTTATTATATAGCTGTTAGATATACTGTTACTTTCAAGCCCAGCTAAACAAATATTGACTACCCAATGTACACATACATTATCTAAAGCAGAATGACACAAATAAATGATTATATAATATGTTCACTATAATTAGTCTCTACTAATCCTGCCAATCAAGACACTATGCCTACATAAAATAGGCTAGGGTTTATTGATTTTAACTTCAGTAACCTCAGCTTGATTTTTTTTTTAAACTTGGTAAAGTTGTGTCACCTGCACATTATTAAACAACATACAATGTATCACAAAAATAATAAAAAAATAATTCAGAGTCACGTGGCATAACCTTCCTCCATGTAGTATGAAGTAAATTCCCTGTGTTTGTTCCTGATCTTAGCGTCTCATATACACACATATACAGTGGGGCAAAAAGGTATTTAGTCAGCCACCAATTGTGCAAGTTTTCCCACTTAAAAAGATGAGAGAGACCTGTAATTGTCATCATAGGTATACCTCAACTATGAGAGACAAAATGTGGAAACAAATCCAGACAATCCCATTGTCTGATTTGGAAAGAATTTATTTGAAAATTATGGTGGAAAATAAGTATTTGGTCTCCTACAAACAAGCAAGATTTCTGTCTCTCACAGACCTGTATCTTCTTTAAGAGGCTCCTCTGTCCTCCACTCATTACCTGTATTAATGGCACCTGTTTGAACTTGTTATCAGTATAAAAGACCACAACCTCAAACAGTCACACTCCAAACTCCACTATGGTGAAGACCAAAGAGCTGTCGAAGGACACTAGAATCAAAATTGTAGACCTGCACCAGGCTGGGAAGACTGGATCTGCAATAGGCAAGCAGCTTGGTGTGAATAAATCAACTGTGGGAGCAATAATTAGAAAATGGAAGACATACAAGACCACTGATAATCTCCCTTGATCTGGGGCTTCACACTCCGTGGGGTCAAAATGATCACAAGAACGGTGAGCCAGAACCACACGGGGGGACCTAGTGAATCACCTGCAGAGAGCTGGGACCAACGTAACAAAGGCTACCATCATGGGGGTGGCAACATGTCTCTCTGCAAAGGGAACAGGACGACTGATCCGTGTACATGAAAGAATGAATGGGGCCATGTATCATGAGATTTTGAGTGCAAACCTCCTCCCATCACCAAGGGCATTGAAGATGAAATGTGGCTGGGTCTTTCCCAAACACATGATCCCTAACACATCGCCCAGGGCAATGAAGGAGTGGCTTCGTAAGAAGCATTTCAAGGTCCTGGAGTGGCCTAGCCAGTCTCCAGATCTCAACCCCATAGAAAACCTTTGGAGGGAGTTGAAAGTCTGTGTAGCCCAGCGACAGCCACAATACATCCCTGCTCTAGAGGAGATATGCATGGAGGAATGGGCCAACATACCAGCAACAGTGTGTGACAACCTTGTGAAGACTTACAGAAAACATTTGACCTCTGTCATTGCCAACAAAGGATATATAACAAATTATTGAGATGAACTTTTGATATTGACCAAATACTTATTTTCCACCATAATCTGCAAATAAATTCTTTCCAAATCAGACAAGGTCATTGTCTGTATTTGTTTCCACATTTTGTCTCTCATAGTTGAGGTATACCTATGATGACAATTACAGGCCTCTCTCATCTTTTTAAGTGGGAGAACTTGCACAATTGGTGGCTGACTAAATACTTTTTTGCTCCACTGTATATATGTAAAAACCACATGAGATTTTCAGTCCTACAAACATCACAGTGATGACTTCACACGCCAATGAACGTGAGCTTCTTCTTGCTTCGAAGTAGTTTGCGCTCATTGGTGGGCGAAATGCGTTAGGGTGATGTCATCGCTGTGGTCGGAGAGCTGCTCATGCACACAACCATGCTAATGCCATAGCTGTTAGAAAGGATCCACACTAGCTGAGAAACAACTGTCCACCATTGTGGCTGGAATGCCTGCACAAAAACGGGACTGACAGATACAGTGGAAGCGATGGTGTCACTTTATAGACAGTGAGAAATCATCTCACACTCTATGGCCGTGGTAGGGATGATTTCCATGAATTTTATCCTGTCTACATTCAGTATACTAAATGACACCCGATCTGCCTGTGCATTCCCTGTTCAAGGAGACTGACTGTTGTGTTATCTCATCACCTTGGGTAGGACTTTTATTTCTTGCATTTATTGCCTTTCAGCGCAGCTTCAGTCCTTTACTGCATATTTTCACTGATGCATTCAGGCTTTACTTTCCTGTGACATCCCGCTTGAATTACGGACATTTCCTGTTTCCTGGGGGGAAGATTCAATGACTGAATTTTTGAGGAGTCAACTTTTTTCTAGTGGTGACACAATCTTTGTATTACCTACTGTGCAATTTATGCTTCATATTTTCACACTAATTAAATTTTTTTCCTTCCCATGTCCTGGTGGTGTGTGTGTGAATGATATGCAAGATTGTGGTGTGCTGCTAGCAACTCTATGTACCCATATTGACAACATTGGGCCAGATTCACGTAGGACTTACGCCAACGAGTTGGACAACCACACTTGCAGGACAACACATCTGTATGCCAGGGGCAGCCGTAGTCATAGCACTACTAATGTGTCCACCGGCACGTAGGAGGGCACGGGAGAGGATATACTGCACGCGCATGAACGTCTTTGGCATGGGGGATTCGGAGGTGTATCGCATCTTCAGATTCAGCCCTGCTGCCATCCTGGAATTAGCCACAGCCCTGCATGATGACATCACCAGCAAGACACATGGCTCACATGCAGTGGAGCCACTGGTCAAGGTACTGGCAACACTCCATTTCCTTGCAAGTGGATCTTTTCAGCGTACAAGTGGAGTCGTGGCTGGGATGTCACAATCCACCATGAGCAGATGCGTGCACCAGGTTGTCCCCGCAATCCTCACACGCATGTCCCACCTCTTCATCAAACCCACCCATGAGCATCTGCGGCAGAAGGTAATGCAGGATTTCTACAGAATTGCAGGATTCCCACGCACTGTGGGGGCCATTGATTGCACACATGTGGCACTACGCCCCCCCCCAACGTACAGGTGATAGCCGATGCCCAATACCTCATATGGCACATCCGTGCCAAACACCCAGGGGCCAACCACGACAGCTACATATTCCGTCAAAGCAACATCCCAACGGAATTCGAACAGAACGTGTACGGCAACAGCTGGCTGGTTGGTGAGTGACATGGGTGCCAGGCATGACTGTCCGACCCCATGATGCAGACATCACGAGGGGCACATGCACGACTAACATCCTCCTGTCTTTTCCCTTCCAGGTGACTCTGCATATGCACTTGGGCCCCATCTCGTGACTCCATTCCGGAATCCCGAAACCAGAGGAGAGAGAAAATACAATACTGCACGCATACGTACCCGTGCAGTGGTGGAGCGCACATTTGGCCTCCTGAAGTCCCGTTTCTGATGCCTGGATACGTCCGGGGGGGGACCCTGTTGTATTCCCCAAACTTTGTGTGCCAGATCATCGGTGCATGTTGCGTGCTGCACAACTACGCCATGAGAAAGGGCCTGGAGATTGACATACGTGATGACCTGACTCCCGAACCAGACAGTCCCCCCCTAACCGAGGCTACCCCGTCTGCTGAGGGAAAAGCAGTCAGGAGATGCCTGGTGGTAGGCATCTTTGCACGTTAAACACACACATTCATCATGGCACAAGGAGAATGCACGCATGCACACCACTGTGGTCCCTAGCTCACACACACCACATACACTTCACATTGGATTAGCCCAAGTCCACCATGCAGGACTTGGGAGCAGCAACGCCGCGCCAAGGCCCCAATGGTGTCGCTGTCCATTCATACCACATTTACACAGTCGTGGGGATAACTTCTCCCCGACGACCCAGGGTGACACACCTTACTGGCAGGTATGTCACCTCCACATTCACACACCAGTCACACTGTAGCCTGCACTACTGACCGTGTGCAGTCATAATAAAATAAAAGGCTCTTCAACAGAGCTTAAATAAAATTAAAGGCTCTTCACCAGAGCATAAATAAAATAAAAGGCTCTTCACCAGAGCATAAATAAAATAAAAGGCTCTTCACCAGAGCATAAAGAAACAAAAAAGGCTCTTCAACAGAGCATAAATAAAATAAAAGGCTCTTCACCAGAGCATAAATAAAATAAAAGGCTCTTCACCAGAGCATAAAGAAACAAAAAAGGCTCTTTACCAGAGCATAAAGAAACAAAAAAGGCTCTTCACCAGAGCATGAAGAAACAAAAAAGGCAATCAATTGCCCTGGCGTGGGCTACGCCTGGTTCCCCCGGCTCCTCAGTTGCCTGGGGGGAGCCTCAGGTGGGGGGTGGGGCATCAGGAGCAGGCTCATCCTCAGGTCTGCCAGGTGCTGGCTGCCTGCCCTCCAATGCCAGGGCAATGCGGGTGAGCACCGCGTTGGTCTCAGCCGGCATCCGCAGCTGGCGGGTGGTGGTTTGCTGCTGGTGGCGCCTCCTATGCATCCCCTCCGCCACGATGGCAGCACTATTGGCCTTTACAGCCACTGTCAGGCTCTTCACCTCTGTCACGAGGCGTGATGTCGTGGCCTGCAGCTCAGCAGCGCAGGTCACCACAGCTGCACAGTTCCCGCTGATATCCTGCAGACTGTCGGGAATCTGTGCTGCGGATGACAGGCTGTCTGCGACACGCCGCACGTCCCGAACAACAGCACCCATATATCGGGTCTGGCGGGCCTGATCCCTGGCCAGATTTTCCTGTATCTCTTCAGGAACAACCCTGGTTTTGCGGGTGGCCTTCCTGGGGGCAGGAGAGGCTTGGGGCCGTGTATATGGGGAGGCCCTTGAGGAGCTTCCCCTGATGTGGAGGAGGCTGAGGGGCTTCCTTTGATGGTGGAGGATGGTGAGGGTCTTCCCATGATGGGGGAGGAGGGTGAGGGTCTTTCCATGATGGGGGAGGAGGGTGAGGGTCTTCCCATGATGGGGGAGGAGGGTTGGGAGGGTCCAGGGATGGTGGGAGCCTCCTCAATGAGGTAGACCACTTCCTCCAGGTTCCCGTGCTCCTCCTCTACTTCCTCAAGAGGTGAGGTGTGGGCACCCTCATCCCTGGATGGCGTGGGTCGCCCAGCAGCCGACGAAAGCCCAGCTCCCTCCAGCACATCTGTGGATGACACAAAACATTCACATATTGGTGGATCCACACACTTGTCACATATTCCCTTCCACCCCCTCACATGCTACACACCGTATAGGAGCTAAAACACACTTACCTGACCTCAAGGACTGGTAACCGGAGTCGAATCCCTCCATGCCCTCCACCTGCTCACGCTGCAAACATTCAGCAATGATCTCCTCCTCAGGTGTCCACCGCAGTGATGAGGCTGGTCCTCCTTCCGTGCCCCTGGCATGCTTCCTTATAAGGGCCAGCTTCTCACGGACCTGACGTCATGGGTCATTAATTTTCTTTTGAACATCCTCGGGGGTCCTGATCGCATTCCCCATGGCACTGACCTGCAGGCTGAGCTCCCCCAGGATCTCCTTCTTCCGTGCCTTGCTGGTCTGGGAACTGAGGGCACCACGAAGGTATTTATCATTTTTGGCTATCCCTGCAATAATGATAGCCTTCTCCTCCTTGGAAGAGTTTTTTTTCCTCCTCTCCTTTCCTGTATTTCCAGCAGCTGCCATCGCTCTGCAAAAGTACCTTGCTTCAGGGCGGGGGGGGGGGGGAAGCAGGATGTACATTTGTGCCGGACGGGCGCATGTCTGGGCGTATTTATGCATTCGGCGTAAGCCGGTGGGCCGGCGTATCTCAGGAAGTTGCACCGGCGTAGTTGTGGGAGCGATCATACGTCCACGTCACTACGCATGCTCCGTTCATGATACGCCGGGCGTAAAACACTGCTCCACGCTCGGACCATCATTTGCATAAGGTCACACCCACTTACACTTACGCCGGCTTACGCCGACTAAATTACGTTACGCCGGCGCAACGTTGGGAGCAAGTGCTTTGTGAATACTGTACTTACCTCTCAGAGTTACGTCGGCGTAGCGCATATGAGATGCGCTACGCCGGTATAAAGTTGCGCCGATCTACGTGAATCTGGCCCATTGTCTTTTTAATCCTTTGCACTGGTGGTAGTTTGTCATTTTTATCCTAATGTAATCGTTGCAACATTGTATCAATTAAGTATATATATTTTTCCTTAAACCCTGTTTTTTGGGGGGATTTGCTATCCTCAACATTTTTTCTATATGCCTTTTTCCATCCATCCAGTCCACGCCTGATGTGATCAGGAGTTATAAGGATTAAGGACTGGAGATAATTCCAAGTAATTGGTGATCCTCATTCATTACATGTGGTTGTAATAGTGGTGATTTTTATCTTATTTTGATTTATTTGCTATTTGTAAAATTGTGTAGTGTTTTCACAAGACAAGTTGCACTGTTAATAAACACAATGGGCCAGATTCACAGTCAGCTTACGCCGACGTATCTGTGATGCCCCGTCGTATCTATGCGCCGTATTCAGGGAACAAGATACGCCTGAATTTTGCCAAGATACGACCGACGTAAGTCACCTACGCCGTCGTATCTTGGGTGTATATTTACGCTGGCCGCTACGGGCGCTTCCATTGATTTACGCGTTGAATATGTAAATGAGATATATACGCCGATTCATGAACGTACTTGCGCCCGTCGCAGTAAGCTACTCCGTTTACGTAAGGCGTACGTCCGGCGTAAAGTTACCCCTGCTATATGAGGCGCAGCCAATGCTAAGGTATGGACGACGGAACAGCTGTTGGATTTTACGTCGTTTACGTAAGTCGTACGTGAATGGGGCTGGGCGTAGGTTACGTCCACATCGTTGCCATTGAGCCGTCGTATCTTAGGGCGGAAATTCGATGTGATTCTGAGCATGCGCGCACATGCGCCGTTCGTACGGCGCTTCATTTACATGGGGTCACGATTCATTATAATACAACACGCCCACTACCAGCCTACTTTGAATTACGCGGGCTTACGCCGGCCCATTTACGTTACGCCACCGTAACTTAGGGAGCAAGTGCTTTGTGAATACTGTACTTGCCTCTCTATGTTACGTCGGCGTAGCACATATGAGATGCGCTACGCCCGCACAGAGATATGCCGATCTCTGTGAATCTGGCCCAATGTGGACTTGAGAAAATGACTACAGAATTCTGAGATAAAGGGCTTGTACCACACGCTGAAAATGGGACTTCAACATGGGAAAACAAAAAAGCTGCACTTTGAGGGAAAGCGATTGCCAAGATTCATGTATTCTCTTATATGGCAGAAGTCCTGTTCAAAAATAAAACTGTGAGCCAGCTATGACAGATGCTAAGTGACTTTTGCATCCAATTGAATAATATACACATCCCCCTATCCAGTACATATCCCCCCATTCATTATACAGCCCCCCCGTCCATTATACATCTCCTCATCCAGTACACATCCCCCTATCCATTATACATCCCCCATCCAGTACACTGCCCCCCCATCCATTATACATCCCCCCATCCATTATACAGCCCCCCCCCCCCAGTATACAGCCCCCATCCATTATACATCAACCATCCAGTACACAGCCCTCCTGCACTCCCAGAAGACCCCAGTCTCGTGGATCATTGCTGCCAGCATTCTTGTTGGAAAAGTTTTCTATGTGCATTGTGTGACTATTTATAAAAATGTAAAATGGAGTCCAGTTTCTGTAATGGCTTCTAAGGACACGTTGCTGCTCTTCTAGTTCTATTGTTTGTTTTACTTCCTTAAATCAAACTTTGCTAAGAGTTGTAAAGAGACACTGTGATTGGCAATAAAGCTGTTTGCGTCATGAGCCACCGGTGGTCTTTAAGCCAATAGTACACTTTCTGTTGACCATATAAGAAGGTCATACACCTCGTGTCTGTATGGGACTTTTTGCTTTTTCACGTAGCATGTAGACTTCCATCCAGTTATACCGGTGTAACTGAAATAAAGCTATCTTGCTTCTGGAACACTTGAAGTTTGACTGATCACAGGGGAAGAATTATCCTATCATTTTGGTCCTTCAAGCCGGCACCAATGCGTGAAGCCCGGGTCCAATGGTTCTGATCGATCAGAAATCGGTGAGTATCGGATCTCAAAACTCACTGAGAAAATAAGTCCCCCCACTTAACATTAGTGGTCAAATAGGGGCCGATTGCTACCAGGACCCGGATTCAACCATCTGGTTCCGAACCTGCCGTGATCCAGTCCTTCTATTGTGTTTTGGAGGTAAGATACTTTAAATTAAATTTTTTTTCTTTTCTCTCTCTCTCTAAGTCTATTCTTTTTTTCTCTTTTTCTCTGCTTGATTCTGGTTATAGAACAGACATTGGGACTGATTGTATGACATCTTAATAGTCCACTGATGAGTTGTGATAACAGACATTGAGACTGATTGTATAATATCTTAATAGTCCGATGTCACAGGCATTTGGGGCGTTGCCTAAGGTAAAATAGACGTCACCTGCTGTCCGGGACAGATAAAAAAAAAAGATTTGAAGGGTATACCGAATGTCGAAGGTTGCGGACCCGACAATTTAAGCGCTAAAAGTAGCTGAGTTATCTAAATAGATTGCGAGGCCGACTGTTTTCTTGGTGATCACTTTTTTTTCTCTTTTTATCTCTTTCAAATGGTTAACCCTTGCTAACTTTACCTTTTGTTTGAACAACAGTACTGCTGTACACACAGGTTTTAACTATTTTTTGTTTTTCCCCATAGTGTGGGGTGTTTTGATACACCAGTGATTTACAAATTATTGGAAACCCCAATTAATGCTAACAACAGGGACGTTTTTTGTTAAGGCAGTGTCTGCAATCTGGTGTTTAAACACTGGGCTCGCTCACCCCCCCCATTCAGACATTGCTAAGTACACTTGCTCTTTTGTGTGTGTGTGTGTGTGTGTGTGCACGTGTGAATTTAGACCAGGTCATTTTTTTTCTCTCTTCTTTTTTGTTTGTTTTGTTTTTGTTTGTTGTGTCTGTGTTTGTTTTAAACAAACTGTGCTTCTAAAAAAAAAAATAAAAAAAAAGGAGAGAGGGTGATTGGTATAGGAAATATATGTGTGCATAGGTTTCCTGTTTGGGGAATTTAGACTTTGTTTTATATAGATTTTGGTGGGATTTGTATTCTAAACTCAACACTGAAGCAAACGAACAGAGCACAGGGAATAATTTCTGTAAAGGGATGTATTGTGTGTGTTGCTGTTGTGTGGTGATAAGAAATGTATGCAAACAAAGACCCTAAAATTGTGATATACTGTGCTAAAAGGAAAAGAAAATGTGTTTTTTAGAATAATTTAACTGTAAAAGGTTGCCAGAATTTGGTGACAAATACTTAAATTGTTAAGATCAGAGAAGGTGTAAGTTAGAAATGGCGGCATGCTGGCTTGTGGACAAAGAGGATAATTTAATTTGTAGCACCCAGAGACCACCTCCTTATAATGGTCCTCCCCCTAAGGTGCAAGCCACTGCCCAGAGTACCACCCTCCCTGTGACATCCACCCCTGTCAGAGGAACCGCCTCTGAACAAGACCCTGACCCTACTTCCTTAATCTCTCCAGATAGCAGCATGATCTCGGAGCTGAACAGATCAATCCTTGAAACTTTAACTGACGCCATAACCTATACACTAGGTGCCCCTGCAGGTGCCAAGAGATCAAGTAAACCTCCTATTAGGTATGGTGTAGATGATGGTGAAGTATACCCTTTGATAGAAGTCCCAAACCCCAGGGGAGGACAGGCTGATGGGTTGGGAGGACAGCATCCCCTGACAATGACTGTTTTCGGGCCATGGACTGAGAAGGACATACAAAAGGCTACAGAACACATAAAACATCCAAAATTAGGTCCAGTGGAATTTATTGAAAACATAGAGGGATTACGGAACAGTTACAAGTTGAACGGGGTGGAGGTAGAGAGAGCCCTGAGGAGAGTGCTGGGATCAGATTGGGTTTCCGTAAAGGGGGATTGGGACCCTTGCGGCCTAGCAGATGGGCAGGGGCGAAGAGATCCATTACCTCCAGATAGCCCAGACTTAGGAAACAGGTTGACTGCATTACTGAATAGATGTCAGCTTAGATGGATTCAAAGGACTGATTGGCAGAAAATAAATATGACAGTACAAGAAGACAAGGAGAGTGTCAGTGACTACCTAAATAAACTACGAGAGGTTTTTAAAGTGTTCTCCGGGCTCCCCGAAGCTGAGGATGTGAATAGTGCATATCAGCAACAGCTAAAAATAGCTTTTGTAAATGGATTAAAACAGGATCATAAGGATTACATTGTTAAAAATATGGTTATTTACGGAACTGCATCAGTTCTAGATGTTTTACAATATGCTAAACATTCAGAGAAGTATCTGAAAACAATGGGAAACAAATGTGAAAGTAAAGGTTTTTGTGCAAAGTGTTGAAGGAGATGAGGATGTAGAGGAGTACACTGCCGAGGCGGAAACAGAGGAGTCCCATAGAAGGAAGCAGAGGAGGGTATAGCCTCTGTAATAGATACATTTTTACAAATAGGGGTGGTTATTCTGTGTCCTGACAGCCCCTGTAACACCCCTCTTTTCCCTGTTAAGAAGGCTCCGCCTTCCACAGGCTGGAGAATGGTACAGGATTTACAAGCTGTTAACCAGGCAGTTATACCAAGAGCTCCTGTGGTACCAGATCCACACACACTATTAAATGATTTGGATCCAGGGAATGAATTCTTCTCTGTGATTGATATCAGTAATGTTTAGCTTTCCAGTGCACCCCGACCATCAATTTTATACATCTCCTCATCCAGTACACATCCCCCTATCCATTATACATCCCCCATCCAGTACACTGCCCCCCCATCCATTATACATCCCCCCATCCATTATACAGCCCCCCCCCCCAGTATACAGCCCCCATCCATTATACATCAACCATCCAGTACACAGCCCTCCTGCACTCCCAGAAGACCCCAGTCTCGTGGATCATTGCTGCCAGCATTCTTGTTGGAAAAGTTTTCTATGTGCATTGTGTGACTATTTATAAAAATGTAAAATGGAGTCCAGTTTCTGTAATGGCTTCTAAGGACACGTTGCTGCTCTTCTAGTTCTATTGTTTGTTTTACTTCCTTAAATCAAACTTTGCTAAGAGTTGTAAAGAGACACTGTGATTGGCAATAAAGCTGTTTGCGTCATGAGCCACCGGTGGTCTTTAAGCCAATAGTACACTTTCTGTTGACCATATAAGAAGGTCATACACCTCGTGTCTGTATGGGACTTTTTGCTTTTTCACGTAGCATGTAGACTTCCATCCAGTTATACCGGTGTAACTGAAATAAAGCTATCTTGCTTCTGGAACACTTGAAGTTTGACTGATCACAGGGGAAGAATTATCCTATCATTTTGGTCCTTCAAGCCGGCACCAATGCGTGAAGCCCGGGTCCAATGGTTCTGATCGATCAGAAATCGGTGAGTATCGGATCTCAAAACTCACTGAGAAAATAAGTCCCCCCACTTAACATTAGTGGTCAAATAGGGGCCGATTGCTACCAGGACCCGGATTCAACCATCTGGTTCCGAACCTGCCGTGATCCAGTCCTTCTATTGTGTTTTGGAGGTAAGATACTTTAAATTAAAAATTTTTTCTTTTCTCTCTCTCTCTAAGTCTATTCTTTTTTTCTCTTTTTCTCTGCTTGATTCTGGTTATAGAACAGACATTGGGACTGATTGTATGACATCTTAATAGTCCACTGATGAGTTGTGATAACAGACATTGAGACTGATTGTATAATATCTTAATAGTCCAATGTCACAGGCATTTGGGGCGTTGCCTAAGGTAAAATAGACGTCACCTGCTGTCCGGGACAGATAAAAAAAAAAGATTTGAAGGGTATACCGAATGTCGAAGGTTGCGGACCCGACAATTTAAGCGCTAAAAGTAGCTGAGTTATCTAAATAGATTGCGAGGCCGACTGTTTTCTTGGTGATCACTTTTTTTTCTCTTTTTATCTCTTTCAAATGGTTAACCCTTGCTAACTTTACCTTTTGTTTGAACAACAGTACTGCTGTACACACAGGTTTTAACTATTTTTTGTTTTTCCCCCTTGTCCACAAGGAGAGTGTCAGTGACTACCTAAATAAACTACGAGAGGTTTTTAAAGTGTTCTCCGGGCTCCCCGAAGCGGAGGATGTGAATAGTGCATATCAGCAACAGCTAAAAATAGCTTTTGTAAATGGAATAAAACAGGATCATAAGGATTACATTGTTAAAAATATGGTTATTTACGGAACTGCATCAGTTCTAGATGTTTTACAATATGCTAAACATTCAGAGAAGTATCTGAAAACAATGGGAAACAAATGTGAAAGTAAAGGTTTTTGTGCAAAGTGTTGAAGGAGATGAGGATGTAGAGGAGTACACTGCCGAGGCGGAAACAGAGGAGTCCCATAGAAGGAAGCAGAGGAGGGTATAGCCTCTGTAATAGATACATTTTTACAAATAGGGGTGGTTATTCTGTGTCCTGACAGCCCCTGTAACACCCCTCTTTTCCCTGTTAAGAAGGCTCCGCCTTCCACAGGCTGGAGAATGGTACAGGATTTACAAGCTGTTAACCAGGCAGTTATACCAAGAGCTCCTGTGGTACCAGATCCACACACACTATTAAATGATTTGGATCCAGGGAATGAATTCTTCTCTGTGATTGATATCAGTAATGTTTAGCTTTCCAGTGCACCCCGACCATCAATTTTGGTTTGCCTTCACTTACCGGGGGAAAAGGTATACCTTCACGAGGTTGCCCCAGAGCTATTGAGAGTCCCCCACCATCTTTTCACAGGCAATGTCCACAAAATTGGCTCAATTTGTGCCCCTAGGGGGAAGCCAGCTCCTCCTCTATGAAGACACCTTCTAGTGGCGTCTCCCTCAGAGGAGGTTTGTAGGACTGATACAATGGCTCTGTTGTATTTTCTCCATGAACAAGGGCATAAGGTAAATAACACTAAAACTCTAGTTGTGACAACAGCAGGTCAAATACTTAGGGTATAATATCTCAAAAGAAGGTCGGCACCTGGATGAAGCGAGAATTCGAATCCTCCTACAGGTGTCGAGACCAAAAAAAACAAAATGATGTATTTTTTGGGCATGAGGAATTTTTGTAGGGTTTGGATCCCCGGGTATTCAATATTGACCGCCCCGTTGGTCCATGCCTTACATGGTAACCCCATGGCCCCACAGGATGCTATTAAATAGAGTGAGGAAACAGAGATAGCTTTTACTGACCTAAAACAAGTCCTTTCTAGTTCATCAGTGCTAGCCTTAACGGAATATGACAAACCTTTTTCAAACAAACAGTAGATTTAAGGGAAGGTCACATGACATCAGTACTTACACAGTCACATGGTGAGCGCCAGAGGCCAATTGCTTACTATTCTACAAAACTAGACAGTGTAACTAGAGCACTTCCACCCTGTGTACAGGCAGTGGTAGCTGCAGCCGAAGCAGTTAAGGCCTCAGCATCTATAGTGCTACATCACCTGCTGACACTCATAGTACCTCATGCAGTATCTGTTATTCTTTTACAACAAAATATATCACATTTGAGCCCAGCACGACACCTTTCCTGTATGACAATACTCTTAACACAACCTCACTTAACTATACAGAGGTGTACTACATTAAACCCATCCACACTACTACCACTCCCTACTGATGGCCATAAACATAACTGTACTGCTGCCATCACTGAAAAGGTACTGCCTCAAAGTGATTTGAAAGATGTACCTTTATCTAATCCTGACATGATGCTTTTTGTTGATGGCTCCAGTAGGAAAAATCCAGATGGCACAAATGCAACTGGATATTCAGTAGTGACACAGGATGAAATCTTGGAAGCCAGGCCTTTACCAAAACATTATTCAGCACAAGTAGCAGAACTTGTAGCACTGACAAGAGCATGCATAATTACAAAAGGAAAATCTGTAACCATATACACAGATAGTCAATATGCATTTTCAACTGTACATGTTTTTGCACAACAATGGAAAAACAGGGGGATGGTGACCTCTAGTGGTAAGCCAATTTCACACACGGACTTCATTCTAGAACTTCTAGATGCAATACAGTTACCAAAAGAGCTTGCAATATGCAAATGTCAAGCACACACAAAACATACAGACTCCATCTCGGAGGGAAATAAGAGAGCAGATGAAGCAGCTAAAATAGCGGCACAAGAAACACATCAAATAATGACAGAACTGGAAATAATAGAGATAGATCATACAGTCCTTACTGATATGCAGCAGAATGCTCCCCCCGGGGAGAAACAATATTGGAAAACAGAAGGTTGCACATTGATAGAGAACATTTACACATCACCTGAAGGAAAACCGGTATTGCCAAAATCCCTATTTAGGTATGCAGCAGTGTTGACACATGGAGTAACTCATGTGTCAAACAGGGGGATGACTGAGATGTTAAGTAAGGTATGTACAGCCTATGGCTTCACAAACTACTAAAAAACTTTTTGTTCTCAATGCATTGGATTTTATTGAATTGGACAAATGTGGAAGGAATAAGGATTGGAGAGAGGTCTACCTGGACTCACCAGTCCCATTGCAAAAAGGTTTTACAGGCAGAGCAGGGTCAGTTGGCGGCAGAGCTCTGGTAAAGTCCGGCTACAAAGGGAGGTTCTGCACAAGGTGGGGCTTATCTCAAACCGGTGAAGAACTCCATTACCTTACCCCCAGGGCTCTGTAGCTGGTTAGGATGGAAGGGACAGTAAGTATCTTGGGTCTACTGGTGACTCTAGGTGAGACGTCTATACGTGGAGGCAGAAATTGGAAAGAGAAGGAACCACTAGAATGGGCAAGTACGGGGAAGGCCTTGAACTTAACCTTCATAGAAGGAGTAACTAGTACCATTTTAGTTGATTTTAGCCAAATGGTGGACTGTGGGGACTTAACTGAAGCAAGAAGGCTCCAATGGGCAGATAAATATGTTTGTTATATATAAGTGGAACTGACTGTTTAGTATGGAACCAGGTCCTGTGGACCACAGCACACCAAGATTGGGGGTACAACATTCTAGGCATAAAATGGTTTAAAAGAAAGACTCACCATAACAAAGGCGGCCAATTCTCCCTGTACCCATGGCAGAGATTGCAATCAATCAACGGTTATATTCTATGGGAGCATGGGTGATCAGATCCTTTAGGTACATTTTTCCTCGAGGTATTACCACCCAATAAAACCAAACAGGAAAAGGTAGACACAGAAGAGAAAGAAGAAGGCCATACTAAGATAGAAGTTCTGAGTAACACTGTAAGATTTACTAACCTAACAGTAGAAGATGCCATAGCTTTGGAGACGGGTTACCAAGAAAGAAAATGAGTGATTAGAATGGTTGAGGTACACGGTTAAAGCTCTAAAAAAAAGGAAGCTGTTTTGTTTGTGCCGGAGCTAGACCACATTTAGCAACATTCCCTTTTCCTCTAGATTACAATACAGATCCAGAAGGTTTAAAATGTATGTTGCGGTTATATAATAAGAGTTATAAACCAGAAACAAATTCTACCTGTCACACATTGAGCTTGCTGTCTCCCCCAGTGCAGAGACCTCAGATACCTCCAGCGGTTGCTATGTATCCGGGCAATTTTACTTGTTTTACACTCCCAGGGAACAGTAGCGCGGTGGATCTTGGGTCACTACCTGATGACTGCTGTGCGGAGAGGATTAACAAGGAACATGGTGACTGGGTGGAACATGACATTCAGAGAGCTGATGTCTGGTGGATGTGTGGGGATAAGAAACTGCGAGCTAGGGTCCCGGCCAATACCCGAGGGGATTGTTCTATGGTCCAGCTGGTTATGCCCCTGAGAATCCTGTCAGAACACCCGTGGACTAAGAGTCACCAACGGTATCGAAGGGACACCTCTCCCAAAGGGTCATTTGACTCCCAGATCTACATAGATGAGATTGGAGTTCCTCGAGGGGTGCCGAATGAGTTTAGGGCCAGGAGTCAGGTAACAGCTGGGTTTGAGTCTCTTTTCTGGTGGGTGACTATAGATAAAAATGTTGACTGGATTAACTATATATACTACAACCAACAATGATTTGTAAACTATACCAGGGACGCTGTAAAAGGTCTAGCAGAACAGCTGGGCCCCACCTCTCTAATGGCATGGCAGAACCAAATGGCTTTAGATATGATCTTAGCTGAAAGAGGAGGGGTATGCAAATTGTTTGGTAGCATGTGTTGTACCTTTATCCCTAATAATACAGCTCCTGGAGGGACTGTGGCCAAAACCCTGGAAGGACTAACTGCTCTATCGAATGAATTAGCAGAGAATTCAGGTATTAATGATCCATTCACAAACTGGCTTGAGGGATGGTTTGGTAAATGGACTGGACTTATCGCATCATGTTTGATCTCAATTGCTGTGGCTTTGGCAGTTCTGGTCACTTGCGGATGTTGCTGCATTCCCTGTGTTCGAGGACTTTCACAAAAAGTGATCGAAACTGCAATCTCAAGAACAATGTATCAAGCACTTCCTACCTCCGAGGAGACATGTGTGGACGTTGAAGTTCAACTTAATGACATATAGCCCGAAAGTGCATAAAACACAGGGACTATCATCGAAATGTGTTGAGATAAAATAGCCACACAAGAGGAGGGAATGTTGGAAAAGTTTTCTATGTGCATTGTGTGACTATTTATAAAAATGTAAAATGGAGTCCAGTTTCTGTAATGGCTTCTAAGGACACGTTGCTGCTCTTCTAGTTCTATTGTTTGTTTTACTTCCTTAAATCAAACTTTGCTAAGAGTTGTAAAGAGACACTGTGATTGGCAATAAAGCTGTTTGCGTCATGAGCCACCGGTGGTCTTTAAGCCAATAGTACACTTTCTGTTGACCATATAAGAAGGTCATACACCTCGTGTCTGTATGGGACTTTTTGCTTTTTCACGTAGCATGTAGACTTCCATCCAGTTATACCGGTGTAACTGAAATAAAGCTATCTTGCTTCTGGAACACTTGAAGTTTGACTGATCACAGAGGAAGAATTATCCTATCAATTCTCTACAATTAAGTAAAAAAAAATCAGTCAGCCCCTTCCACACTGATCCTCCTGTGTCACTCGTATTGAAAAACAAAGCTTCCATATACCTCAATAGCTCATTTTTTTTCACTGACCTGGTCACATGACTGCTCTCCTCTGATGTTACACAGATGGTCATGTGACCGCTCTCCTCCTCCAATCAAAACTACACTCGGAGGAGGAGGAGAGCAGCCATAAAAAACGGAGCTATAGAGATTCTTACAAGCTTCGTTTTACAATGACACTAACACAGGAGGAGTGGTGTAGAAGGGGCTGGCAAGTGACTTTTTTTTTTCAACTTCAGATTATGCAGGAAGCACTGTTCCAGGGTGAGGGGAGGCGGTACGGCCAGCCTGACACCCCCTCAATGGGTTGCTCCTGGGGCAGCCTGCCCGATCCCCGCCCCCTGTTGGTAAAACACGATATCAGCGTATAACACGCAGGCACTGTTTACCCTCTGTTTTCAGGGGGAAAAAAGTGCGTGTTATACGCCGATAAATACGGTACTTGTTTAGTAAAAGCAAATTAATATACTATTATATACCATTACTATCTAAGGGAGATCATTTCTTCTCCATGTCCCTATTATGGAATCATTGAAACACCAACAGACTGTTCCCTGGTGACAAGCAAGTACAGATTTGTCTCTGGGTTATATAGAAATTATATTAGAATAGGTTATATTTCTGTCATTTGGGAACACTTTATACATTTAAATTCCATCTGATCAATGCTTTTGCTAAATGTTGTAAAAGAAAAAAACAGGTTAATATATTGTCTACAAACCCATCGAAAACATATGAAAACATTTTCAACATTTATGATAATTTCCTTTATGAATGCAGTCAGGAAAATGGATAACATGTATGGTTTCTTTCCCACATAAATGATTTCTAACAAAAAACATGGGCTTTCATTTTTTATGTTGTATATACAAGAATAAATGATTGGGGAAGTGGAAAAGGGGGGGGGTCTGATGGTAGATGGGATGGGAATGGAAGATGGTCCAATGGTGGATGGGAGATGATATAGAAAAATACAAACAAGACCAGATTGGCATAGGAGATGTTTGAGCAAGGTGACATGGAACACATCAGGATCTTAACTTAAAAGTGATACTAAAGTCTCATTTTTTTTCTATAACAAACATAATTACCTTCTCTGTGGAATGGTTTTGCAGAGAGCAGCCCAGATCCTCCTTTTCTCAGTCCCCCCCCCCCCCCCCCACAGCCAGCAGCTTGCTATAGGGTCACCTAAGCCGAGTCACTGCTCAGTGTGTTCATTCACACATGGAACAGCAGTTCAGCCCCACCCCTTTCTCTCCTCATTGGCTCACTATCTTTAATTGACAGCAGCATGAGCCAATGGCGCCCTGCTGCTGTTTCAGCCAATGAGAAGGGAGAGTCCCAGCAGCCGAGACTATTGTGTAACATTGCTGGATCGAAATAAGCTCAGGTAAGTATTAGGGGGGCTGACTGAAGGTTTTAAGATAATACATTAAGATAAAAAAGTCTGACTTTAGAACCACTTTGAGCAATGCATGACAGCGAGAAATAAATGATAAAGAACTGTGGAGAGGAAGAAAGTGGACACAGTAGGGTATTCACTGATTGTATAAAGGGGAAGTGGAACAAATACAGGTCAGGAGTCTGAAGATCAATCAAGGACAGGGTTTTGTTTTTGTTCTTGACTCCTGACCTGTCATGTCAAAGGGAGGCAGCTGGAAACAAAAGATGAAGAGAAGGAACCTTTGTGACAGAGGCCGTGTGAGAGAATGTCAGCAGGACCAGACCTTGGATTAGCAGCAAAAAAAGCCTGTGCCAGCAAAAGCCACAAAGTCAATGTCAGAAGAACAGGCACTTTCAAATTGCACTACTGAAGAAAACCACAGAGGTGAATGGAAAGGCCACAGCAAAGAAGACTGTAACATTTAAAGAAGATCCAAAAAAGGAGAAGAGAGCCAACAAAAGAGTGAAATGTTGACAAAGAGCAAATACAAGGTAGTAGTGCTTTTTCCCCTGAGAATATACAGTATATAATGTACACAAGATAATTTCAATAATTGTGGCAGAAAACAGAAAGTGTCATTCTCTCAATTGTGTACAGAAAGAAAATAATTTACATCAAGAGCAGGAATCTGGTTGGATGACTGAGCTAAGAACTAAAAATAATCTAGCTTTTCAATCACAGTGGTAAGAAGTACAGCAGTTTAAGCAGGTGCAGTTACATAGTCTACCACTAAGGCCGGGTACTAACGAGCAAACATGTACGGTGAAACCGGTCCGTCGGACCGTTTTCACCGTACATGCCTGCCAGAGGGCTTCTGTACGATGGTTGTACTAACCATCGTACAGAAGTCCGCGCGTAAACATTACGCGGGGCGTGTCCGCGTCGTCGCCGCGATGATGACGCGGCGATGACGTGGAGACGTGGGCGGGCCTGCCATTTAAAGGCTTCCACGCATGCATCGAAGTCATTCGACGCATGCGAGGGACGGCGGGCGCTCGGACATGTACGGTAGGTCTGTACTGACGACCGTACATGTCCGAGCGGGCAGGATTCCAGCGGACGGTTTTAAAACACGTCCAGGAATATTTGTCTGCTGGGAAAAGGCCCGGCGGGCAAATGTTTGCTGGAATTCGGCCCGCTCGCGCCTACACACGACCGAACATGTATGCTGAAACTGGCCCGCGGACCAGTTTCAGCATACATGTTTGGTCGTGTGTACGGGGCCTAAGTGGCTCTGTCTCAAAATAGAGTGCTAATAGTAAGTGGGTGCTAGGTCCATCCACTTTTAGACAAAAACATCCTGTAGCAATGTAATGGGTGGAATCAGTGCCCATATATACCAGGTTAGGAGGAGCCTGATTTGAGTTGGGGCATGAGAGTTAAACACCCCACTAGCCTGCAGATGTAGTCAATTATTGCAAAGGCACTATACAAAGCAGAAGGCCCAGGCGTGTCTAATACCCAGCAGAGATAGCTGTAGTCATACTGATTCCAAACATGGTCTAAGTTGACTGGGAATATGGTCTAACTGGACTGGGAGCGAAATGCAAAAGGCATTTAAGGCCAAACTAGTGTTCTCTAACCTGAGTACAATGCCTCTTGGCCTTATAGTGACACCTAGGAGAAGTGTACAGAATCTAGAGGAGCAGCTGCAGCAGTCCTGTCTCTGGACCGACATGAAGGATGTCATGAGCTGAATACATAAAGCCTAATTGGCAAGTCGGAGCCCTCTAAGTGAGTACTACTGTCCCCGTAGAATAAGAGAGTGACATCTGGAAGCTATGGAGTGGGACACAGAAGGAGAGACTAGCATACTACAGAAGGCACCTTGTGAATCTCGGTTTGAATAAAGCAGAATGCTACAGATTTAGTATACAGGGAAATGGGTCCCAACGCTATGGTGCTCCCAAGAAGAGGAGGGAGGAGATGACTTATCAGTGAGGTTCAATGTGTGGCTTTTTACAAAAGGCTTTTACAGCTTATCTGTGAAAATAAGTGTAGCGCTAAATGGAAGACCCACTTATGAGGTGGATCTACTAAGACAGGAAACCCTGGGGTGCTGTATTCCTCCAAGTGGACCTCTTCTGGTTCAATCCACCATTAACATACTATCTCCTTGGCTTTGGGCCAGGTCCGTTTTTGGATGTATATATGATCGCATAGAGGTATAATCACCAATTTATACACATTTTATGTTTTTGTGTCTTGTAATTTCACCAGCCAATACAGCGTAATTGCTTTTTGGCTGCCCTCTTCTGGGACACCTGAACCACACTAATACACTGTTGGTGTTGATTCATTCATGGGTTACATTTTGATATCCATGTTGTGGTAATCACTCACTGGTTTCTTTTTTCTTGTATGACTTACCATATTATAGTCACTTTATTTACCCTTTGCGTTAAGGTGGATAACACTTACAGATATTGTGAAGATATCTTCACACATTTTTACACTTTTATCACATACGGGTCACCCTGGTGTGGTCTATCTGTCTACCCTCAGTGGAAGAGGTCCACTCGGAGGAATACAGGTTTCCAGGGTTTCCTGTTTTAGTAGATCCACCTCACAAGTGGGTCTTCCATTTGGCGCTACACTTATTTTCACATTTACTTTTACAATTTTCCTTGTTGTGTTGGCTGCCTACACATATATAATTTTTTTAGGTTTAGCGCAATATATTTATTTTAATTTTTTTACAGCTTATCTACCTATGTGTATGACGATTTAGCTAAAGACACCTGTCAGCATGTCTATGTGGTGTGATGTGTCATTGCAATTTTTAAAGAACAGTAAAATGCAGAAAATATATTGGACATTCTTTCTTAAGAATATAAAGGTTTTGGTTGGTAATGTCATCTATAGGCCTATGGCAAGGAGTTGAGCACAAGATGGCAAAGTCTAAGAACAACCAGCAGTAAGTTATTGTGCTATGCATGAAGAAGCAGGATGGAAGCTTGGATGATTTGGCACCAATAGTTGGTCAATCAAAAGCCCTCTTACATCACTATGTGACTGTGACTCTTCAGAATTCAGCAGCGAGCTAGCCAACAGATAGATAATTGAGAAAACTGCTATAGAAGACCAGGTCATGAGTTTAGAATAATATGTCACTCTGAATATTTATACCACACACATTAAATCATAGCCCAGTTTTTGTACATGCCAAGTCAGCTTATATACAGTATATAGTATGTGGCTCAGCTGTCTGTTAGCAGTGCAGAATTAGGTGTATCACACAAAAGTCTGGCAGGCCTCTGCCAAACAAAACACTACCCTGAGACCACACATCTCCTCACACATCCATATGTTCACTATGGAAACTGTCCAAATCATGACTTTTCACTCTAAGTTTCTTTTACTGAAATTTTATTAAAGTTTTCCAGTATTACAAGAGAAATGAAGCAATAGAAAAAATAAATGTGCACTAAAAATAGCAGTATACATTGTACAAATTTTGCTCCACAATTACAAAGTAAGAGCGATAACAGTCAGATACTGTAATAGAATATGGGAAATACAAAACTTACAAAACATAAATTTATAAGAGTAATGCCGCGTACAGACGGTCGTTTTATGCGATGTAAAAAAACGAAGTTTTCTGTGAAGTAAAAAACAACGTTTTTGAAACTTCAATTTTCAAAAACGATGTTGCCTACACACCATCGTTTTTTCACAATGCTCTAGCAAAGCGAGGTTATGGTCACCACGTTTTTCCATTGAAGCTCGCTTCATAACTAGCTTCTGGGCATGCGCGGGTGTAAAAACGTCGTTTGAAACATCGTTTTTGTCTACACACGGTAAATTTCTGTGAAGTAAAAAACGACGTTTTAAAAAACGACACATAAAATTGAAGCATGCTTCAATTTTTTTTGGTCGTTTTTTACAAGACATAAAGCGACGTTTTCCCCCACACACGGTCAATGAAATTTACGTTTTTAAAAACGTCGTTTTTTTACATCACATAAAACGACCGTCTGTACGCGGCATGAGATGGTCGTCCAAGACTTTAGGATCATGTGTGTGCAAAAAGATGCCATAAAAGGAACAGAGTCCATCCAGACTATGAAGACAATATCGTGTAGTCAAGACCACAGATGTTTCTACGATTCAATGACACATATGAAAAGTAT
This sequence comes from Rana temporaria, assembly GCF_905171775.1. NCBI lineage: Eukaryota > Metazoa > Chordata > Amphibia > Anura > Ranidae > Rana > Rana temporaria. Next base: position 103,520,411 of record NC_053492.1, read on the forward strand.
GGGTGAGCGGCCTGGTCAAAAAAAAAATGTAGGCAGCCTGGGCCTACCCTGTTCAACTGGAGCCTACAAGAGCAGTGAGAGAGAAAAGCGCATAGGAGCAAGCTGCGAATAGGACAGGAAAAGAAAGACGGTTCATAACCTTTTCAAAGCTAAGAAGCGGTGTCGTCCAGGACCGCTTTGTTGCCATAAATATATGAGTGATTACAGTACATTGCTGGCAGCTAGCATCTGCTATTGCCGCCATCTTGTTACACCCTACACTGCCCTTGTAAGCTACTGCGCATGGGTCAAAGTCTCCTCGAGCATGTGCGGGGACAGGTAAGCATATACACACGCTCGGTTTTCTCGGCAGGAAAACACTGCAGAGAATCCCAACGAGAAAATAGAGAGCAGGTTCTCTATTTTTCTCATCGAGATTCCCGTCAGGTTTCCCGACGAGAAACCATATACATGCATGGTTCTCTTGGCAATAAGCTCTCCGTTCGTGTGTACGAGGCCAAAGAAAATAAAACTGATGATTGGTAAGCTGCAATATTTTGGGTTTAATACCTCTTTAAGTCCCCTAACAGATGTTGAAGTTTGAGGTTCCCTACCAATCAAATGAACACTGGTGTGTGGTGCAGTCATGTGCAAAAAACATGACAACCAACCAGAAATGTTCTTTCCGTAGCTTAAAATGGTGAGACTAAGGCCCCATACACACCATAGAATCTATCCGCGGATAAATCCTCCCGTGTGTATGGGGCCTAAGGGCCTGCTGTATCATGTACTTGTATGAAAAAATATCCAGTTGTCAATATGAATGCAAACTGAAGTAACATAGAAGCATCTCAAATACAAGGCATTTTTTTTCTGAGAGTGCCTGAAAGCAAACTGCATTTGATTCAGTTATGCCGAGTACACACGACAGAATTTTTTCATCAGATATTAATGACCGTGTGTATGCCCCATCAGACTTTTTCCGTTGAAAATTCCGACGGACTTAGAAAGAGAACGTTCTCTTTTTTCCGACGGAAAAACTTCTATCGGAAATTATTTTCGTCTGTATGGGATTCCGACAGAGAAAAAAACACACATGCTCGGAAACAATTTGACGCATGCTCGAAAGCATTGAACTTAATTTTTCTAGGCTCGTTGTAGTGTTGTACGTCACCGTGTTTTTGACGGTCGGAATTTGGTGTGTCCGTATGTATGCAAGACAGCTTGAGCTGAATTCTGTCAGAAAAACCAGTTGGAGTTTATTCCGACAGAAAAACTGATCGTGTGTACGCGGAATAATGAATCAATCTTGTACCCCAAAGATAATAAAAGATGGCTTGTCATCACTATGGCCTATGATTTTTGAATGAAGCTATGAGGACTACAATCTCTAGATATGGGGCTTCTTTCATCCAAACGTCAGTACTCATAATAGCTGATATTTCTCCATAGACCACACACTTCAAACTTCTAGATTTTATCTTTTTTTTCTAGGCATGTTGAATCTGATTTGAGGCCATAGAAAAATATCAACAATTTAAAGTCTTGACACCTTTCAACACATTGTACATGAGGTCATGTGTTGTCAATGTTATTACCAGAACAGAAGATAAATATATCTTAAGCCTCATACACACGATCGGATTTCCAACGGACAAATCTGTGGAATTTTGTGCGAAGGGCGTTGGCCGTGAACTTGGTATGAATACAGACGGCAGAACTTTTTCAGTCAACATACACAAAACTACATGGTTATCAGCTCTTTAGCGCCACCCTTTGGGCAACTTCTGCTAATGTTGTGCTATGGTTAGCATTGGTTCGGAGCATGCGTGTTTGTACTTTGGATTTTTTTCCGACTTGTGTACACACGATTAGATAATCCGACAAGACACATTTGTTGTCGAAAAATTTGAACGCATGCTATAAAACATTTTCTGTCAGAAATTCCGACAACAATTGTCCAAAGGAGCATACAAACGGTTGGATTATCCGACAAAACCCTGCCATCACACATTTGTTGTCGGAAAATCCGATTGTGTGTACGAGGCTTTAGACTCGCAAGACTTATGCCGGCCATAGATGGATTACAATTCAGCTGGTTTAGCAGGAACAGACTACTTGGTTGTACTGTCTTCCATACAACCAGCCTGTCTGTTTTTCTTCACTGCCACTGGCTATAGCCGGTAACACTGATCATTGTATTCTGATGACAGGGTAACCTCCCGCTGTCAGAATACAATAGCACAGTGGGAGGGATACAGTCATTAGCGATGGGGGAATCTAGCAATCGTCTTCCCTTCAACCAATGTTTGGAGAAAAGAAAATTGGCTAATAGCCAGCCCAACAGTTTAACAGTTTCCTGTTAACAACCTTTGTTACACTGCTGCTTCTACAGCTTAGGATTGCTTCCTCAACCTAGCACCTAAAGTAGGAAAATAATAAAGACCCAGTGTTAAAAATAATGGGTAGCTTTTTTAGTGTAATGCCGCATACACATGACCGTTTTTCATGTCATGGAAAAATTCCTCTCAAGCCTGCCTTGCATACACACGATCGTGGGAAAAAAATGCTCGAGCAAAGCGCGGTGACGTACCACACGTACGACGGCACTATAAAGGGGAAGTTCCATTTGAATGGCCCCACCCTTTGGGCTGATTATGCAAATTTCCCCTCTCATAACTTGCTTCTGAGCATGCACATTTTTTTCCCCGTTGTTAAAGCCTACACACGACCGTTTTTCATGACGAGAAAAACGACGACGTGAAAAACAACGAGAAAAAATAGAGCAGATTCTAAATTTTCAATGGTCATTTTTCTCGTCGAGAAAAATGCTCTGGAGCCTACACACGATCGTTTTTGACCCCTTCCCTACCGGCGCATTGTCAAATGACGCCGGCAGGAACCCTCCCTCGATCCGCGATTGCCGCCGGGCACCTGCGATTGGCGGTGATCATGGCAGGAGTGTGGATCTGTGTGTGTAAACACACAGATCCACCTCCTGTCAGAGGTGAGGAGACCAATGCTGTGTTTCCAGTACAGAGGAACACACATCGGTCTCCTCCCCTTGTGAGTCCCCCTCTCCCCTACAGTTAGAACACACTTTAGGGAACATTTTAACCCCTTCAGTGCCCCCTAGTGGTTAAACCCTTCCCTGCCAGTCACATTTACACAATAATCAGTGCATATTTTTAGCACTAATCGCTGTATAAATGTGATTGGTCCCAAAAACGTGTCAAAAGTGTCCGATATGTTCGCCGCAATGTCACGGTCACAATAAAAAAATCGCAGATCGCTGCCATTACTAGTAAAAAAAATTATAAAATAAAAATGCCATAAGTCTATCACCTATTTTGTAGACACTATGGGCCAGATCCACAAAAACCTGACGTAACTTAAAAAATCCAATTTAAGTTACACTGGCTTAAAGTTTCTACCTAAGTGCCTGATCCACAAAGCACTTATCTAGAAATTTCAGGCTGTGTAACTAAAATTCCGCCGGCGCAAGGCGTTCCTATTCAAATGGGGCGAGTCCCATTTAAATGAGGCGCGCTCCCGCGCCGGCCGTACTGCGCATGCGCGTCGGCCGTACTGCGCATGCGCGAAGTTACGTTACGCCGAGTTTTGAGGATCGCGACGGCTTAAAGTTGCGTCGGGGAAAAAAAAAAATGACAGCGGCATGCATTCCTGAGGGAGAACTCCATGCCAATTTTCAAAGAAAAAACCGGCATGGGTTCCCCCCCCAGGAGCATACCAGGTCCTTAGGTCTGGCATGGGTTGTAAGGAGACCCCCCCACGCCGAAAAATTGACGTAGGGGGTCCCCCTACAATCCATACCAGACCCGTATCCAAAGCACGCTACCCGGCCGGCCAGGAAGGGAGTGGGGACGAGCGAGCGCCCCCCCCCCTCCTGAGCCGTGCCAGGCCGCGTGCCCTCAACATGGGGGGGTTGGGTGCTCTGGGGCAGGGGGGCGCACTGCGGGCCCCCCCACCCCAGAGCACCCTGTCCCCATGTTGATGAGGACAGGACCTCTTCCCGACAACCCTTGCCATTGGTTGTCGGGGTCTGCGGGCGGAGGCTTATCGGAATCTGGGAGTCCCCTTTAATAAGGGGGCCCCCAGATACCGGCCCCCCACCCTAAGTGAATGGATATGGGGTACATCGTACCCCTATCCATTCACCTGGAGGCAAAAAGTAAAAGTTAATAAACACACAACACAATGCTTTTTAAAATATTTTATTATTCTGCTCCGGACGCCCCCCCTGTCTTCGTTATTAGCTCAATTACCAGGGGGGGCTTCTTCTTCCGCTCTCCGGGGGTCTTCTTCCACTCTCCGGGGGTCTTCCGCTCTCCGGGGGGGCTTCTCCGGACTCCGGGGGGGCTTCTCCGGACTCCGGGGGGCTTCTTCCATCTTCTCCCCTCTTCCGCTCTTGACTCGGCGAACCCCGGTTCTTCTGCAGCTCTCCGGTGCCTTCTTCTTCAGCGCTGGCTGCCTGCTATGTTTGTGTGTTAGCTCGATTTCTAACAGGCAGCCGGCGCGGTCTTCTGTGGCGTCAGGGTCTTCTGGTCTTCTGTTCTTCCGATGTTGTCTCGTCGCCTGTTGTCGCTGTAATGATGGAAGCGCGCCTTGCATCACATTTATATAGGCATCACCGTCCCATCATGCTCCGGTAGGTACCCACGTGGTGGGTGCACGTGGGTAGGCACCCACCACGTGGGTACCTACCGGAGCATGATGGGACGGTGATGCCTATATAAATGGGATGCAAGGCGCGCTTCCATCATTACAGCGACAACAGGCGACGAGACAACATCGGAAGAACAGAAGACCAGAAGAGAAGATGACGCCACAGAAGACCGCGCCGGCTGCCTGTTAGAAATCGAGCTAACACACAAACATAGCAGGCAGCCAGCGCTGAAGAAGAAGGCACCGGAGAGCTGCAGAAGAACCGGGGTTCGCCGAGTCAAGAGCGGAAGAGGGGAGAAGATGGAAGAAGCCCCCCGGAGTCCGGAGAAGCCCCCCCGGAGTCCGGAGAAGCCCCCCCGGAGTCCGGAGAAGCCCCCCCCGGAGAGCGGAAGACCCCCGGAGAGCGGAGAAGACCCCCGGAGAGTGGAAGAAGAAGCCCCCCCTGGTAATTGAGCTAATAACGAAGACAGGGGGGGCGTCCGGAGCAGAATAATAAAATATTTTAAAAAGCCTTGTGTTGTGTGTTTATTAACTTTTACTTTTTGCCTCCAGGTGAATGGATAGGGGTACGATGTACCCCATATCCATTCACTTAGGGTGGGGGGCCGGTATCTGGGGGCCCCCTTATTAAAGGGGACTCCCAGATTCCGATAAGCCCCCGCCCGCAGACCCCGACAACCAATGGCAAGGGTTGTCGGGAAGAGGTCCTGTCCTCATCAACATGGGGACAGGGTGCTCTGGGGTGGGGGGGCCCGCAGTGCGCCCCCCTGCCCCAGAGCACCCAACCCCCCCATGTTGAGGGCACGCGGCCTGGCACGGCTCAGGAGGGGGGGGGGCGCTCGCTCGTCCCCACTCCCTTCCTGGCCGGCCGGGTAGCGTGCTTTGGATACGGGTCTGGTATGGATTGTAGGGGGACCCCCTACGTCAATTTTTCGGCGTAGGGGGGGTCCCCTTACAACCCATACCAGACCTAAGGGCCTGGTATGCTCCTGGGGGGGAACCCATGCCGGTTTTGTTTTTTACAAATTGCCGTGGAGTTCTCCCTCGGGAAAGCATACCAAATGCCGTCGCTGCAATGGGCCTTTACAAGGTGTGACTAACTTTACACTTTGTAAAACGAGCCCTAATTTTACACTTGCAAAATAACACTTACGGCGCAAAAAAGAAGCTAGAAAGCTTTGTGGATCGCCTTAAGTGCTAATTTGCATACTAGCAACGGCATTTCGACTCGAAATGCCCCCAGCGGCGGATGCGGTACTGCATCCTAAAATTAGGCAGTGTAAATCAATTACACATGCCGGATCTTCTGTGTAACTTTGGAAAAAGCCTTTTGAGGATCGTTTCCAAAGTTACACACAGACTGAACAGCACTTAAGTCGGAGTATCTCTTTTGAGGATCTGGCCCTATAACTTTTGCGTAAACCAATCAATATACAATTATTGTGATTTTTTTTTTACCAAAAATATGTAGAAAAATACATATCGGCCTAAACTGAGGAAAAAAAATATAAAAAAGATTTTTTTTTATGAAAAAAGTAAAAAATATTGTGTTTTTTTTTTTTAAATTGTCGCTCTTCTTTTGTTTATATCGCAAAAAATAAAAACCGCAGAGATGATCAAATACCACCAAACGAAAGCTCTATTTGTGGGGGGAAAAAAACTTAAAGATTTAGTTTGGGTACAGTGTTGCATGACCACGCAATTGTCATTCAAAGTGCAACAGCGCTGAAAACTAAAAATTGGTCTGGGCAGGAAGGGGGTGAAAAATGCCCTGTATGGAAGGGGTTAAAGCGGAGTTCCGGCCACAATTTCACTTTTTAAATATAAATACCCCTGTAATACACAAGCTTAATGTATTCTAGTAAAGTTAGTCTGTAAACTAAGGTCCGTTTTGTTAGGTTGTTACAGCATTTAGACACTTTATAAAATAGAAATTGACTGGGGCCATCTTAAGTGTGGGCATCATGAAGCCAAACTGTATGACTTCCTGGATTTCAGCCTTGCAAATCTCGCACATGCTCAGTGCTGCACAAGCAGTGTCAGATCAGGTTTCAGCACCTGTGCTGTCCAAGTCACATGATTCTTTGAGACTGGGGAATGCACAGACTCCTGGAAAGTTACACCCTCTACATTCCCAGGAGTCTGTGCGGTGTAGGTTAGGAAGCATTAAGCACCTAGGTGCAGGAAGAGGGAAGATTAACTATTCTGCCTAGCAACAACACTTTGAAGGCATCTAAAAAAAAAAAAAAATCCGTAAAGGACTAATGACATTTTTTTAAAACTACTGATGTAATGTTATATTTATGGGTGGAACTCCACTTTAATGACCAATTTGAAAAATGGCATTTATCTCGTCATTAAAACCGGTCATGTGTACGCGGCATTACAAGTTTTAGCATGGGCTGGCCCGCTTTTCGCTTCCTGTTGTGGCTTCAAAGTGGGTTACCGCCAATTGCTATTTTCACTACTTGAGAGGTAATGTTCAGCTACTCTAAATTTGTCACCTGTACAATGTTATATTGCAGTGATTTCTGCTACTCTTGGTTTATTTTTGGGGGGATTTTTCTATTCTTACATTTTTCTCTGTATCATTTTGAGAAAAAAAAAATAAACAAAACATTTCTTTGAATAGTTATTAAAAAAATAAAAATGAGTAGCACCAAACTTAAATCAGAAAATGCATTAATCATATACACACAATTAACTATTGGTTTAGGTATTGTGGTGATTTTTAAATAATATAATCTGGAGAGTGATTATTAGTATAATGGATCATTTAGAAGAGATGTGGGTGGCCAGCTGTGTCCGAAAATAGAGCAAGACAGAGAAACGTCCATAGCATGTAACTTTCATGGTCTAAAGTTCATGGGTGGTAACAGCAAAGCAGCAGCCTCCTGGATTCTGATTGGGCGTCTCGGAAGCCATCAGTGACATGTTTGTCATACTCAGGATACATAGACAGATGAACAGACTTGCAGATGAACAGCAACAGGAAAGCAAGCAGATGACAGAAAAAGACTAATGAGGACCAGAAAGCGTCACTTGGCCAATCTACAGAGTCTAATAAATACATTTTGCTTGTGTATTTAAAAAAGATACAATTTTAAGTTTGTTTCTCTCCCATCCATGGTTACAAAGCAGACCGTGTTTTATTTGATTGGTTTTATCCTTGCACATTTGATCTTCTTTGCTGTTGTTTATAAGACCAATAGTTATCTGGGACAGTCAGCAGTTCTGAGTGTTTTGCTGTTTTCTAACTGTCCGCCTCATTTGCTGTTTAATCATGTATTGGAACTTTGCCAACCCTCTTTTTGGCTCAGAGAGAATTTTTAAGTGTATACAAATAACAATATGGCTGAAGAGCAGGAACCAAAAAGTGAATGCAAGTCCTTTTTAACGTGAGCCTGTGATATTTGCACATACTAAAATTGCCCCTGCACTGCAGAAAAAGCACTGCTCCAGCAGCCCCAAAACCCAGGGATCTCTACTATGTGATTTCTGATAAGAGCTTACACGGTTGTGCTTTAGTCCAACTCCACACCTCCCTATTGACTAGTGGCGGCTGGTGCTTGCATTTTTTTGGGGGACGCAAACAAACTGAAAAAAAAAAACATCAATTGCAGCTACTGTGCCATCAAACGCAGTTACTGTGCCATCAAACGCAGCCACTGTGCCCATCAAACGCAACCACTGTGCCCATCAAACGCAACTACTGTGCCCATCAAACGCAGCCACTGTGCCATCAAATGCAGCCACCGTGCCATCAAAAGCAGCCACTGTGTCATCAAAAGCAGCCACTGTGCCATCAAAAGCAACCACTGTGCCATCAAATGCAGCCACTGCACCCATAAATTGCCACCACTGTGCCCATAAAACGCAGCTACTTTCCCCATCAATTGCTGACACTGTGCCCATTAATTGCTGACACTGAGCCCATCAATTGCCACTACTGTGCCCCATCAAATGCTACCAGTGTGCCCATCAATTGCCACTACTGTGCCCCATCAGATGCTGCCTGTGTGCCCATCAATTGCTGCTACTGTGCCCCATCAGATGCTGCAGTGGGCCCCATCAAATGCCGCCAGTGTGCCCCATCAGGTGCCACCAGTGTGCCCCATCTGATGCCACCAGTGTGCCCCAATAGATGCTGCCAGTGTGCCCCATCAGATGCTGCCAGTGTGACCCATCAAATGCCACCAGTGTGCCCCATCAGATGCCGCCAGTGTGCCCCATCAGATGCCGCCTGGACTTACCTGTCTCGGAGTGCATCAACGCCGATCTCCTGCAGTCCTCCATGTCTTCTTCCGTCCTCTCTCAGGCATCATATCACAGCGCCTGACGTTTCAGCTAATCAGGTGACCGGTAACAGAATCGCCAACCTGATTGGCTGAAAAGCGGATTCAGTGTTAGCAAAGCAAGAGTAACGATCTCAGATCCCTTGTGTATAAATGGAAGTTTCAGGGAAAAAAAGAACTTAGCTAGACAGGCTACAATTGAGCTCATGTTCAACAGAGTACTTAGCATTCAGCCCTCGAAGCCTCCGAAAAGCCACAAGACATAATAAGTAATCTCAACCTCCCCTCTAACTAGGAAATAATTCCCCAGAACAGCAGAGACCTACTACCTCAAATAGATTTTTATGGAGTCTTGATCATCCATCTATCTGGATGCAGCAAGGAAAATGATGCTTAGGAGGAGAAACTTAAAAGCTTTACTGGATCTACTCTTTACCCATACTCCATACCCAAGGGGCTCCCACTGATTAGGATACCCTTTTCCCTTTATTACACAATAGGTAGAGAATACGCCATGCTTTGCTTTCTTGAGGAGTTAAAAGGGAGGACCTTTATCCCCAAAGGAATATCCAAGTTTCATCACTCCCAGGGTGGTCTGACCATCTTGACTAACTGGAACTCCCTTCCCAGCCAACTTGGAAGGAGGTGACCCACAAGAGTCCTACATCTGAAGTTAGCAATCAATGGCGGAACTCACGCAGATATCAGACCCTGTGTGTTCTGTCTGCTAGACCAATAGATTATACAACCATTCCTTTATCTTCATGCTGTTTTTTTCTCTTGCCTTTCCCCCTGCCTTTTAGCAGGGTCATTTTGTTTTGTTCCTCCTCATCTTTTGCCCACTGTTATGTCTAAGTCTCTGTTCTAACATTGGTACACATACAGTCCGTGCAGCAATTGCAGCGATCTCTAGAGGTGTGCACTGGCATCTTAATACAGTGGTGTGTCCAATTTTTGGTAATGCCTTTGCGAGCCTAATTGCCTCTCCATGCATTGTAACTTTAAACATAGAATTATGTAGTGTTATATCTTATAATGCTAAATATAATGCTAATGCATCCCCTAGCTTGGTCTCCCCTGAAATCCTAGGTTTTGTGGTGTGGTTGTTGGAGTCCCACAGGTTTGTACCCTTTAACTTTAAGGGTGATCAAGACATAAAAAGATTACTTTTCCTCAAGGGAAACACAGGGAAAACAAAAGCAACTATAGCAAATCTGTACTGTCTAAAAACAAACCGGACAAGATGCTTAACCTCCTCTATTATCAAATAGGAAGGCTTTAGAGAAGCACTAACTTTTTTAACTAACTTTTTTTTGCATTCGTCTGTGTCTAAATCCCCTTCTGCCACTTCCATAAGTAAATCCTCATTAGCTTGCTCAAAACATAAATGAGTCAAATATTCTTTACACAAATTACAAACACAAAAGCTTATTCATATTACTCGGCAGCCCACACTTCTTGCTCCAGATTAGACCTTATTTTCATGAACCACTACCACTTACGCTGAGCACACTATGCATGATATTACGATATTAGATCACGCACACGTTTGTGTAGATATTGAAATAGGTTACTATGGCATTACAATAGGAAAATTAATGAGGCCTTTCTAACTGATGCCATTATTTTAGAATCCCTGAAATCAGATCTACTGTTTTCCTTAAAGAAAATGGCCAGTGTCGTACTCATTTCTATTAGGGGCTCATAACGCTTACAGTATATTCAGAAATTGTTGTATTTTGGAAATTCTACATTACAGCTACATGGTCAGATACTATGATCAATTCAAACATATTTTATTCCCTTATGTTTTGTATTTTATTGAACTGCCTCAGGTTATTATTGCCTTCCAGTATGTTGACATTTAGCCCTGGTTCACACTGGTGCTTTTTGCCATGTGATTTAACATGTCAAATCACATCTCAAATTGGCGGCATTTTCCGGCAATTGCAGGCAATGGCACCGTCCTAATCGATGTGACGCCCCATCTGCGGTGATGCACCGATTTCAAAAAGTCGTTTCTGTACTTTTTGCGATTTCGGGTCACGATTTACATTGACATCTGGGCAGAAATCTGTCCTTTACTGTGTGACTTTGGTCTCTCACCCCGGTCTTTCTCTCCCGCTTAGTGCTAATAAGTTTAGTCCTAGCTAGATGCCCCCCCCCCTTTGGATTTTTCCATGTTTCTTAATGCCTAGTACACACGGGCTGAATGTCGGGAGATATCGGTCCAACAAAAAACAGCCGACATTTGGCCCATGTGTATGTCAGCTGGTCCGACAGAAGCTGACAATTTGGCCGGTTTCTGTCATACAAGCATGCTGGAAAACTAGCAGCCGACTGGCTCCTTATCAGCACCCTCAGCCAGTGGCTAAGAGTGCTGACCAGAGTGTTCGGATAGGGGGCCCTGTCAGAACACAATAGCTCAGCAGGGGGAGATCGCTCTACTAAGAGAGAGAGAGAAAGAGAGAGACGTGTAAAGCGCAACACATGCAAACTGAATCGCCTCTGGGCGCTGTATCCATTTCATGGGTAAGAAACCCCTTGACCTCAGAAGAGATGGGTTTTAATCTTTCTCCTGAAGGCCAAGTGGTCCGACTCCAGTCAGATGGTGGTTGGTAGTGCATTCCACAGGCGAGGTCCCTGGACTGCAAATCTTCGATCTCCTTTGAACTTGTATCTGGCCTTGGGTATCTGGAGGAGGTTTTGATTGGTGGATCGCAGAATGCGATTGGGGCTATGGGCTTTTATTTTTTTATTGGGGGGCGTTGCCTTGAATACACTTATGTATTAGGCAGAGTGCCTTGAAAGTGATTCTGTCTTTTACTGGCAACCAATGAAGGGATCTCAGTGAAGGTGAGATTGATTCCCATGGTTTTTTCCCAGTCACTAGTCGAGCGGCCGTATTTTGAACGACTTGCAGACGAGTGATTTGGTATTTGGGGAGTCCTAGATAGAGGGCATTTGCGTAGTCGAGTCTGGAATTGATGATTGTTCCCACCACGACTGCAATGTCCTCTTTCGGGATAAAGGGCGTGAGTCTGCGTAGTAGGCGCAGCAGATGGTGGGATCCGCTGACTACTGACCCTATTTGTGCATCCATTGTCATGTAGGTATCGAAAATGATTCCGAGACTTTTGACTTTGGTGCTAGGGGTGATAGTTTTACCCAGAATGGGTGAGGGAATCCATGTTGACGCGGGGTGATTTTTCCGGTTAGCGTGAAACAGGAGAAGTTCTGTTTTCGAACCATTGAGTTTAAGATAACTGTTTGTCATCCAGTTATCTATTAGGCCCCGTACTCACGACCAAACATGTCTGCTGAAACTGGTCCGCAGGCCAGTTTCAGCAGACATGTTTGGTCGTGTGTGGGCGCGAGCGGGCCGAATTCCAGCAAACATTTGCCCGCCGGGCCTTTTCCCAGCGGACAAATATTCCTGGACTTGTTTTAAAACAGTCCGCTGGAATCCTGCCCGCTCGGACATGTACGGTCGTCAGTACAGACCTACCGTACATGTCCAGGCGCCCGCCGTCCCTCGCATGCGTCGAATGACTTCGACGCATGCGTGGAAGCATTTTAAAGGCGGGCCGCCCACGTCGCTGCGTCATTGTCGCGGCGACACCGCGTCATCGACGCGGCGACACCGCGGACACGCCCCGCGTATTGTTTACGCGCGGACTTCTGTACGATGGTGTGTACAACCATCGTACAGAAGCCCTCTGGCAGACATGTATGGTGAAAACGGTCTGACGGACCGCTTTCACCATACATGTTTGTTCGTGTGTACCCGGCCTTAGAGTGAGGCATTTCTCTAGTCCAAGAGAAAGATCCTTTTTGTTGCAGATGCGGAAATACAATTGTGTGTCGTCTGCATAAGAGTGGTAAAGTAACTTCTGGTTACTGATGATTTCAAAGAGAGGGCGAAGATAGATATTGAACAATACGGGCGATAAGGGAGATCCCTGAGGGACTCCGCATGACACCGTACGTTTTTCAGAAGTGAAAGACCCCAGTTTCACTATTTGTGATCGGTTTTCCAAGAAGGAGGAGAACCAGGGTAAAACACATTCAGCGACTCCGGCTACTTCAGCTAGCCAGTAGTAGTCTGTGGTCTACAGTGTCAAAAGCCGCGCTTAGGTCCAGCAGTATCAGACTGAGATTTGAGGAGAAGTGGTTTAACCTTAAACTGTGCAGGTTTTTTTTTACTGTCAGGCCAATAAGGATGTGGAACTCTCTTCCACAATTGGTGGTGTCAGCGCGAAGTATTGAAATTTCTAAAATACTATTGGATGTGTATCTTAAAGAACACAGGGCCAGATCCACAAAAGAGATACGCCGACTTAACTCGATTTTTCTAATTTTACACGGCGTGTATCTTTGCGCCCGATCCTCAAAACGAGAAGCGCCTGAAATTCCGGCTTTTCCGTCCTACCTAAAATAATTACACCGGCGCATTCTCGGGCGCAAATTACGCTAGGCACGCCGCTTTATTTGATAGGCAAAGATGCAAATGAGGGAGATAGGGCGATCCACAGAATTAAGTGTGTGCGCCGTAGATTACGCCCTGTGCGCACCTGTTAGTTTCCTGGTGGGAATTTACACTTTATAAAAGCAGCCCTAATTTTACACAGCCGTCTGAATGTCTGCTGAAGCAACACCATTCAGGAAGAGCTCAGCACACACACACTTTCAGGACTAAAATCTCTCTGCCAAAATGCCAGGACCATCAATGATACTAGCTGCATTAGTGTCTATAGAGGCACAAAGAAGGAGGAGGGCACAGAGGAGGAGGGCACAGGAGAGGGTATACCGCCCACGCCAAGATTTTTTTGGCATGCCTGCTTCTGAAGTATTCCGCAACTACAGATTTACCCGTGAGGCCATCCTGGAATTAACAACAATACTTCAGGATGATCTTACCAGCCCAACACAACGCTCCCATGCACTGCAGCCACTCACCAAAGTACTGGCAACTTTGCATTTTCTTGCCACTGGCTCATTCCAACGCACAAGTGGAGGCGTGGCTGGGATGGCACAATCCTCCATCAGCAGGTGTGTGCACCAAGTGGTCCCTGCAATCCTGCGGCGCATGGGAAATCAGTTTCAAAAACCCACCCAGGAGGATCAGCGTTTAAAGACCATGACAGACTTTTATCACATTGCCAGATTTCCACGCACCATCGGGGCCATTGATTGTACCCATGTGGCACTACAACCACCCCATGATACTGAGCACATGTTCCGGAATCGTAAAGGCTGGCATTCCATCAATGTGCAAGTGATCGTAGATGCCCATGGCCTCATCTGGCACGTCTGTGCTAAATTTCCGGGATCCTGCCATGATAGTTATATTTACCGGCAGACCCAGATCTCCAGAGATTTGGACCAGAACATGTATGGAGACAGCTGGCTGATTGGTGAGTGACATGTGTGTCAGGTATGTCCCCCCCATGATGCTGACATCACAAGGGGCACATGCATGACTAATATCCTCCTGTCTTTTCCCTTACAGGTGACTCAGGATATGCCTTGGGACCTCATCTAATGACCCCATTCAGGAACCCCCAAACCCCAGGAGAGCAACGCTACAACCAGGCGCACATACGTACCCGGGGAGTGGTTGAACGGACCTTTGGGCTTATGAAGTCCCGCTTCAGATGCCTGGATAAGTCTGGGGGTACACTGCTGTATTCCCCTGACTTTGTGTGCCAAATAATTGGGGCATGTTGTATACTCCACAACTTTGCCCTCAGAAGGGGACTGCATATTGACTTATGTGATGACCTGACCCCTGACCCAGGCAATACCCCCCCAACCAACTCTACCCGGTCTGCTGAGGGCACAGCAGCCAGGAGACGCCTTGCAGAAGGCATTTTTTCCCAGTAAACGTACATGATTAATGTCACAATAAGAATGTATCTTTTCCCTGTAAATGCACATCAATAAAGTCACAATGATAATGCATGAATGCACACCACTGTGGTTCCTAGCACAGACACATCACATGCACATCGAATTGGATTAGATCCAAGTCCCCCCCCCCCTTTGGGACTTGGGAGCAGTAACGCCACGCCACGGCTCCAATTATGTCACTGTGCATTCATACACCATTCAGGAACCTGGGATTGCACTTCTCCCTGGTCCTGGGGATCCCTTCTCCACCAAAACTGAGGGTGACACCCTTAATTTCTCAGGAATGCCACCCCCCCCACATTCACACATCATTCACACACATAAATCAAATCATAAGTACAGAAGACCAAATTAAATAATACAAAAAAAAAAAGCATAAACCAAAAAACAAAAGTATCCCAGCAAATTAATTAGCGGCGGCGATTGCTACGCCTTGGCTGGGCAGGGGCACGGGCAGGGGCACGGCCACGGCCACGCCGTCGCGGAGGATGTCCATTGGGGGGGGGGTGAGCTGGGGAAGGAGGAGCCTCCTGGGGGGGGTGAGCTGGGGAAGGAGGAGCCTCCTGGGGGGGGTGAGCTGGGGAAGGAGGAGCCGCCCCTGCTGGCCTGCCCTCCATGGCCCCTGCAATGCGAGTGAGACAGGCAGTGAGGGCAGCCGCATTGGCCTGGCCAGACCTTGTATTGTCCTGCACAGCCTGGGTCAGGGCACTCAGCTCATGGGCCACGCGTGTTGTGGCGGTCTGTATGTCGTTCAAACATGTAATGACCGCCGTTGAGTTGGTGGCCACATCACCGAGTGCCTCCATCATTTCACCCTGGCTGTGCTCCATCTGCGTAAGTTTTTCCAGTATTTTTCCAAGAGTGCGGGTCTGCCGGGCATTGTCCTTCACCACACTGGCCGACAGACGCTCGCCCACAGCCACGGTCTCCTGGGTTGGCCCCCTGGCTGCCGCTGAGTCTTGCGGGCCTGGAGGAGGGGAGAGAGTGACCCTGGTGACTGGAGGCCTGTTGGGGGAGAAGTGGGAGGGGCTACCCCTGATGGTGGCCTGACTGGTGCCAGCCTCAGGGGTAGCCTCAGGGGAAGACTCAAAGGTCATCATATCAGTGGCCAGGAGGACTTCCCGGCCAATCTGCATATTTTCCTCCTCCTCCCCCTCATCATCCTCCTCCCACTCATCCTCCTCCCCCTCAACCTCCTCCCCCTCAACCTCCTCATGAGTGGAGGTTTGGCCAATCCCCTCCCCTGGGGAATCCTGCCCTTCTTGGGACTCATCATCAGCCTGTCTTGGGGGTGGTGCTGCAGCCTGGCCCGATGGGCCTGCAACCTCCTGGCCTGCAACCTCCTGGCGTGTAACCTCCTGGCGTGTAACCTCCTGTCCTGCAACCTCCTGGCCATCTGTGGAGGACACAAAACAATCACATGTTTGAGGAACCACACACTTGGCACATCTTCCCTTCCCCCACCCACACATGCTAATCAACAGAGAATAAACAAAAAAACCTACCTGTCCTCCTAGGAACATCTGACGTATAGCCAGGCAGGCCCACCACCTGCTGTGGGTGGAAACACTGGGCCACTGCCCATTCCTCCTCCGTCAGTCTGACTGGGCAGGGTCCCCCTCCTCCAGTGCCCCTGGTATGGGCGTCGATCCTTGCCATCTTATTCCGGACGACGCTTCTCAGATCATTTATTTTTTTCTGTATGCCAGCGGGGGTCCTAGTCTCCCCCCCCCCCCCCCGCCGCATTGATCTGGTCGGTGATTTTTTTGATAAGATGCCTCCTCCTGGCCGGGGTGGTGTTCTGGCTCTCAGGGCCATGCAGAAATCGCCCATATTTCACAATGCCCCGAGCAAGAATTTGCTTCTCTCCCAGGGTGAAATTAAGCTTCCTGCGTTTGGGGGGCATCACATACACCACCCAGCAACAACAAACACACCCGACAAACAATCTACAATACACACCCAAAAACCTGACAAAAATATATACCACAAAAAACTAAACAAAATCTAAACACACAAGGACACAGCTAATAGTAATTCAAAAACAAACACGCACCAACAAACAAACAAAAAACAAACACCAAAAAACAATCAGCAAAAACAATAACAAACAAATTAAATAAAGACACTTCTCAAAAACAAACACGCACCAACAAACAAACAAAAAACAAACACCAAAAAACAATCAGCAAAAACAATAACAAACAAATTAAATAAAGACACTTCTCAAAAACAAACAACAACTAGACTCTCCAACTCCTCAAACACTTTTCTCACAAACACAACTTACCAACACACAAACAAACAGAGCAGAAGCAAATTGCTCATGGAAGGGGAACAATGGGATATACTTTTGCAAGGGAAGTGTGTGTGTGTGGTGCTTTTTACACACAGGGCGATCCTCAAACTAAGTACACTTGGCCTTTTACCTATCTCACTGATTGCGCCGAGACCAGTTCTGCACATGCCCAGTGAGGTCCCGATTCGTGCGCGCATGCGCAGTACGGCCGGCGCCTCATTTGCATGGGGTCACGGCTCATTACAATGAAGCACGCCCACTTCCTTCCCACTTGCAAAAACCCCGCCTTACGCCTCTGAATTTAAGTTACGCTGGCGCAAATTTAGACGCAAATGCGCTGTGGATACGGCACTTACGACACCAACTTAGGGCAACATAACTTAAATGACATAAGTTAGGACAAACTAAATTTGCACCGCTGGCTGAGGATCTGGCCCACAATGTACAAGGATATAGGAAATAATAATTAGAAACACCGACACGTGCACATACACAGAATGAACTGGGTGGACTATTGTCTTTTTTCAACCTTGTCTGCTATGTAACCATGTAAGCCAACGGGGACTTTTGCTGCCCCCCTGCAAAATGCCACCCTAGGCCTGGGCCTTGTCGGCCTAGGCTAAGATACAGCGTTGATCCTGCTTCAAACTAAACCTGGCCCCTCTGCTGACCAAATGGAGCCCAGTCTCAGTATGGGAAGCCTAAATGTACCCCCTATCAGCTGCCTGTAGTATGTCCAAAATTCTGTTCAGTATAAACAGGTTACAGGCTCAAAATATTATTGCTGTAATCATTTATATTTAATAAATAAGTTAAATTGAACATGTCAGGCTATGAAAGTGTTCCTGTTAACAATTCTTCCAAACTGTAGGCACTTACTTACTCATACCCAGAGCTTTTTTTATCAGAAAATAGGTGCAGGAACTCTACCATGACCCCGTTCAGATTTCCCAAACAGAAGGGTCTTAAAGGGGCATTAAATACCAGGATTGCATTACATACAGAGTGCAGAGTTCAGGGGGTTACACGCAGAGTGCAGAGCTGTTGCTTGTAAACATAGAAACCAGACTTCTGTGTTTACAAGTGATTGTGGTGAGCAGGCAACAAAGGGTCTGAAACAGAGGTGGTGGAACTGAGTTCCCCAAGTTCCCCCTGAAAAAAAGCCCTGCTCATACCTAAGGTATAGGTTATATGTAGGCCCCTACTAATGTTCTCAGCTAAGCCTCCTCTGTAGCTAAACTTCATTCTTTCATTCAAAAACTTAATTTGAGGGCTCAGTGGCCAGAAGATCAAATTGGGCTTTAAAATAGTGGTGGGATTAGCTCCAAGCTAGAGCAGAAGTCGCTGCTTATTTGTATGCCCTGTGTATTCTTCAGATCATTTTCTAACAGATTCACTTTAAAAACAACTGTTGAATCAAGGCTTCTGTCATGCGGAGGCTCCTATCCCTGACATGCATTCACTTGTATGTACACATTTTTGACTGCATCCAGCACTTAAACTTTGCATCAGGAATACAACACTAATTATATACATTTATAGGTGGATTCAGAAAGAGTTAGGCCGGCGTATCAGTAGATACGCCGACCTAACTCGGAATCTGCGCCGACCTAAGTTTAAGTGTATTCTCAAACTGAGATACACCTAAACCAATCTAAGATATGACGGCGCAAGGGTGCAATATTTAGGCTTGCCGATAGGTGGCGCTTCCATTGCATTCGGCGTAGAATATGTAAATGACTAGATACACCTATTCACGAACGTACGTCCGCCCGTCGCAGTAAAGATACGCCGTTTCCATAAGAGATACGCCGCCTAAAGATAAACATGCCCCCAAGGTGGCGTAGCCAATGTTAAGTATGGCAGTCGTTCCCGCGTCAAAATTTTACGTCGTTTGCGTAAGTCGTCTGTAAATAGGGCTGGACATAATTTACGTCCACGTCGAAACCAATACGTCCTTGCAGAGTACTTTGCCGCAATGCACACTGGGATATGTACACGGACGGCGCATGCGCCGTTCATAAAAAACGTCAATCACGTCGGGTCACAGTTAATCTACATAAAACACGCCCCCCACATCCTCATTTGAATTTGGCGCGCTTACTCCGGCCTATTCACGCTACGCCGCCGTAACTTAGCAGGCAAGTACTTTGTGAATACAGTACTTGCCTAGCTAACTTACGGCGGCGTAGTGTAAATACGATACGCTACGCCGCCGCAAAGATGCAGCAACGTACCTGAATCCAGCTATAAGAGTAAAAGTAGTAGAGACACAATCAGAACATGTAGCTAAATATAATAGGCAACTAGTTAAAAGTAATAACAGAATATAGAAATTACTAATAAGGATGGGTCGAACACCCCTCAGTTCGGTTCAAATTTGTTCAAACACACGAACACCGTTAAAGTCTATGGGACACGAACATGAAAAATCAAAAGTGCTCATTTTAAAGGCTTATATGCATGGTATTGTCATAAAAAGTGTTTGGGGACCCAGGTCCTGCCCCAGGGGACATGTATCAATGGAAGAAATGTTTTAAAAACTGATGTTTTTTCGGGAGCAGTGATTTTAATAATGCTTAAAGTGAAACAATAAAAGTGAAATATTCCTTTAAATTCTGTACCTGGGGGATGTCTATAGTATGCCTGTAAAGTGGCGCAGTTTTCCTGTGTTTAGAACAGTCCCTGCACAAAATGACATTTCTAAAGGGAAAAAAAAATTTAAAACTACTCGTGGCTATAATGAATTGTCAGGTCCCGGCAATACAGATAAAAGTAATTGCCCCCCAAATTCCATATCAGGCTCTTAAGGATATTAAGAGGAACCCTGCGCCAATTTTTTTTTTTTTTAAATGGCATTGGGGTACTGCTCAAAATCCATACCAGACCCTTCAGGTTTGGTATGGATTTTAAAGGGAACTTCGTGCCAAAATAAAAAAAAAATCCATATCAGATCCTTATCCGAGCACGCAACCTGGTAGGCCGCAGGAAAAGGAGGGGACGAGAGAGCACCCCCCCTCCTGAACTGTACCAGGCCACATGCCCTCAACATGGGGAGGATGCTTTGAGGTCTGGACCCCAAAGCATCATGTCTCCATGTTGATGGGGACAAGGGTCTCATCCCCAAAACCCTTGACCAGTAGTTGTGGGGGTCTGCGGGCAGGGGGCTTATCAGAATCTGGAAGCCCCTTTAACATGTGAATTTTTTTTCAATTACTTTTATCTGTATTGCCGGGACCTGACAATTCATTATAGCCGCAAGTAGTTTTAAGTGACTTTTTTTCCTTTAGAAATGTCATTTAGGATCCTGGAATGTCCGTGGATTGGGTACTCCAGCCAAAAGAGCAGCAGTATTTGATATGTTGGAAGCGCACGAGGTGGGACTGATCTGCTTGCAGGAGACACACTATACCAATGAAATTAGGAAACAAGTCCAAAATAGGAAATTTCAATATCAATACCATTCGGTCCACACCTCCTAATCAAGGGGTGTGGCAGTTTTGGTAAAAAGGGGAGTGATGTTCACTTGTAAGCAGATCAGTATTGATGAGGAAGGGCAGTATGTTTTTTTTATTGTGTTATAGAAAACAGGGAATATGTTCTAGCAAATATACAGTATACAGTATATCCCTCCTCCATTTAAATTGGAAGTTATGTATAAATTTATGGATTTTATGATGGATAAAACTGGGATTCCTGTCATAGCAATGGGGGATTTTAATGAGGTAATAAATAAAAAATGGTATAGGTTTCCAAGGGAAAGTGTACAGAATGCCCCAGAGAGTCGGTTGTACCAGTTTTTACAGGAATTCGGATTATTTGATATATAGAAAATGAGAAATCCAGAGGAGTTGCAATATTCTTTGTTACACTAGTTCCTATTCCACATTGTCCAGGATAGATTTAGTCCTGGGTAATGTGGAAGCATCTCAAATATTAAGGGAAATAGTATACCAGGCCAGAGGGGTATCGGATCATTCATTGGGGACAATAACCGTAAACCTAGAGGGGAGTAGGCGTGGAAAGGAATGGAAAATTAGCCCGTTGTGGTTTGAACTAATGGGGGATCCTGAGGAGATATTATTGAAAAAGAGTTTATAAAGTTCAATGAAGGAACTGTGGCGAGGGGAGTGATGTGGGATACACTGAAAGCATTCCTTAGGGGCCTATGTATTCAACAAGTGGCGAAAATTAAGAAAGTATCAAGGGAATGGGAAAATAGGATCAGGAAGGAACTAGAGAATACAGAGAAGGAATATATTGAGAACCCAACATTGGAGAAACAAAGAACATGGCTAAACAAGCAACAGGAGTACAGGGTTGAAATGATAAGAAAATCAGAGAATTAGGCCCCGTACACACGTCCGAGAAACTTGACGGGAAAAACACATCGTTTTGCTCGTCGAGTTCCTTGTGAAGCCGCCGAGGATCTCGGCGAGCCAACTTTCCTCATTGACTAACGAGGAAATAGAGAACATGTTCTCTATTTGGCCCGACGAGCCACCCTTGAAGAGGTACAATTAGCAGTTACTGAGATGGCTAATCAGAAGTCCCCTGGACCGGATGGGCTTCTGGTAGAAACCTATAAATACTACGGGAAAGTGCTACTCCCAGAACTCCTTAAAGTATTGAACTGGGCGATAGAAGGGGGGAAGTTGCCCACCTCAATGACTGAAGCTACAATAATAGTATCGCACAAGGAAGGGAAGAATCCATTAGAGACAACATCATATCGACCTATATCCCTTCTCTGTGCAGATGCTAAAATATTGGCTAAAATAATGGCGGGTAGGTTAAACAAAATTGTTGCGAGACTTATACACCAGGACCAAACTGGATTTATACCGAGTAGATCAACCAGCAAAAATATTAGGAGGGTATTTCTTAACTTGCAAATGCCAATAGAGAACGGGGGCACAAGAGCAGTAATGTCCTTAGACGTGGTCAAAGCTTTTGACAGCTTGGAATGGGGGTATATATGGCATGTTTTGGAAGTTTTTCGGTTTGGCCCAAAATGTTATAAATGGGTCAAAATATTGTACAACGGCCCTAGTGCGAGAATTAGAGTCAACAATGACTATTCAGCTAAGGTTCAGTTAGAGAGGGGCACGAGGCAGGGGTTCCCATTATCACCCCTGCTTTTTGCTTTAGCAATGGAGCCGCTGGCCACTGCAATAAGAACTGACACAAAAATGGAGGGATTCGTGAGACCGACTGGGGAGGAGAGAATTGCTCTCTATGCGGACGATGTTCTCCTCTTCCTCGGTGACACGGATCACTCCATTAAACAGGCAATGACTATTTTGAGAGAATTTGGAAGACTCTCAGGACAGGTCATAAATTGGGAGAAATCAGCATTAATGCCGGTAGACCCAATGAGGACCCAAACATTGGTAGAAATCCCACAGTTGGAGATAGTGGGAGTATGAAATACTTAGGAATATATATAACAAGTGACCTTAACAAATATATAGGGAATAATATAGTCCCCCCTGTTTAAATTTAAAAATAAAATTAAAATCTGGCGGCATCTCCTGCTGTCGGTTGCGGGGAGATGTAATTTGATCAAAATACTGTGGATGCCACAATTATTATATGTATTGCATAACGCACCTATATGGATACATAAAAATCGGTTCAGGAAAATAGACACCTTGTTTAGAGAACTAAAATGGAAAGGAGGACAAGCTAGAATCAGGTTACAAACCCTGCAACTTCCAATAAGCGAGGGGGGAATGGCAATACTACATCTACGTTGTTATTTCCTGGCAGCACAAGGAGTAAGTAAGAACAGAGCCAGGAGGTGACACAAATGGAGACCTAATGATTTTGGGGGCACCCTATAAAACAGTGGTAGAGGTGTTGGAAGCCAACTCATCAATGAACCCGTCAGCATACAGCAACAATAGACCTCTCCCTCAATAGTAGATTCCTACCAGCAACAATAGATCCCCCACAGCAATAATAGACCCTCCCACAAAAACAGATCCCCACCAGTGACAATAGATGGGATCAGCAGCCAGAATCAATAGACCCTCCAGCACACCCCACACCCCTTTACATACATATACTGTAGTGCTGGAGGTGACGAAACTGCGTTCCCCCATGTTCCCGCTGAAAAAAAGCCTGTACCTATCAATGGATGTGCATTGCAGATCAAAGAGAGACAAAGCATTTTTTTTTGTAAATGTGTTGTTTAGTGGTGCGCTGCAACACTCGTCTATTGAAAGGCGGCACCACATACATATCACATACCAGGTATTTATAATAAAAGCTTGGGAACAACATGTTTGATCCATTTTCTTCTATTGACTATTTCCAAGTGTAGAGGGATTGGAACACCTGTCAGTTTTTATTGCTGTCTGTGCCCCCATTAAGGAGATTCACCCTCTCAATTTGTCCTGTTTATCATTATTATTTAAAGCGAAAGTAAAAGAAAATCCCAAAATCCCCAGAAAAGTAATATAGGGAAAAGCTTCCAATGGGGACACTAGTTCTGGTGACCTGGGGGCCCCCAAGAAATTCCGTTAATTTGCTGGGATTTGGTCTCACTTCCTGTTTGGCTATGGGACAGGAAGTGAGGGGAAATCTCTGCAATAAAACAGAAAGAAAATCTGACAGGGGTTATATCCCTCCTTTAGTCTATTCAAAACGGAAAAAAAGTTTTGCCTATAGCTCTACTGTAACCTACGCACATTTACTGCAGCAGGGCGCCGCCCTGTGCCAGATCATGTACCTAGTATGTGATCTGACATTTCCGGGTCTGGGGTGCTCACTGCCGGCAACCCGCTCCCACTATGATTGGACACAGCAGGAGCCAATCAGCGGGTCTGGTGGATGCGATGTCTGCCAGGACCCGCCGATCGTTCAGGAGACAGGCAGAATGGCGGTGTAAACAAGGCAGACTGCCATTCTGTGAGAGGGGAATGTACTGATCCTGTGTTTCTGCTAGGCAAGTACACGGATCATTACCTTCCCTAGTCAAAGAACTGTAAGCACTCCATAGGAACACATTTAACACTTTGACCGCCCCGATGTTAACACCTTTCCTGCCAGTGTCATTAGTACAATAAAAGTGCATAATTTATAGCACTGATCACTGTATTAGTGTCACCGGTCCCCAAAAAGTGTCAATTAGGTGTCCGATTTGTCCGCTGCAATATCGCAATCCCACTATAAGTCACCGATCACCGCCATTACTAGTAAAAAGATAAATAAATAAAAATATCCCATAGTTTGTAGACGCTATAACTTTTGCGCAAACCAATCAATGTACGCTTTTTGGGCTTTTGTTTACCAAACATATGTAGTAGAATACTTATTGGTCAAAATTTATGAAGAATTTAGATTTTTACATTCTTTTTATTGGGTATGTTTTAAGAGCAGAAAGTAAAAAAAATTTTTTTTATCAGAATTGTTTTTTTTTTGGTTTGTTTATAGCACAAAGAAAAAAAATACAAAAGGTGATCAAATACCATCAAAAGAAAGCTCTATTTGTGGGGAAAAAAAGGACAGACATTTTATCTGGGTACAGTTTTGCAGGACTACGCAATTGTCAGTTACATCTATATCACCCACACTATGCAACAGATACAAAGCAAATATAAAAAAGCGGTTTGCCTATTTCCCTCATTTTGTTTTAGTACCCCACCTTCAAACACTTACTGACAATATATTTTCTGCTTCTGAACAATGGTCTGACTGTGTACTCCTCCTACACTAGCACTTGGCAGCATATTGTCCCAATGCTTACGATAGTTATAGTTTGGACTGGTGCCCATTAAAGACAAAGGTAAGGACCATGCCCAATATCTTCAGTTTCTGAAAGCTCTTTTAGGTCATTGCCTTTTATATACTTTCACTATGAGGTCTAATTAAACATGCTGCCTCCTGAGTCATAGCAAGATCTCCCCAACCAGTAGACGGCCTAAGCTTTGTTGACTTGAGATTTTTACGTCTGACTCACATTGGGCATGTCAGACTGCTGCAAAGACGTTGCTTTTCTTGCATAAAGTGCAGTGTTATCTATTACATATCTAAATGTTCCAACTCTGCCACCTGGTCACAGGAAAAACCTGGTCAAAAAACCCAAAGGTCGCACCTCTATTAATGATACCTGGGTCAATTGCAAAAATAAAAAAAAGTTATACTGTGATTTCTCTTGTCTGCAGGGCGAAGCTTTATTTGCAGACACTAGGGATGAACCAAGCACCCCCCCATTTCGGTTCTCACCAGAACCTGCGAACGGACTGAAAGTTTGCGCAACCTTTAGAACCCCATTAAATTCTATGGGACTCAAAGTTCGAATTCAAAAGTGCTAATTTTAAAGGCTAATATGCAAGTTATTTTCCTAAAAAGGGTTTGGGGACCCGGGTCCTGCCCCAGGGAACATGTATCAATGCAAAAGAAAGTTTTAAAAACTGACGTGTTTTGCCTATAACAGGCTGTACCAGTGGAGGTCTCCAAGCAAGTGTGCTAGAGGAGAAGAGGAATGTATATAGCCTGTATATAGAAAAGTTGTCCGAAGTAAAGTGGGCATCCCATAATACCCCTACTCCCCATCCAAGTTTTATCCCATCAATACAATACAAAAATACAAAGTGTTGGACTGTTTTCTGACTCTGGCAGACTGGAAATTCGGTGTGCCTAGGTGTTCAGGGTGTAGGATCCCATTTCACTTGTCGCTCCTATGTGGGGTACGCTACACTTCCAAAGGTTCTTCCAGCCTGCTGCTAGATACCTGTCTTAATGAGCCCCAGGACCATTTTTTCTGTTTCATTTTCTGTTTTAATTGTAGCACTACCCCCACAGAGGAGCTGCTGGATTTTTGAGTGGCATATTAGCTCATGGCTCCTTCAAAATTCCTAGGGGTGAATGTTGCATATTGCATATAGTAGAAGTAAAGGAATGTCCACGACAGGTGCTCTTTGCAGTGCTCTTTATTACCCAGCCGGTATGGTGAGGAAAGTAAAGTTGAAGAAGAATGGAGAATAGCAGATTCAGGCGTGATAATAGGAAACAGTCCTGCTCCCAAACGTAACACTTCTACGCGCTACTCCCGCCGGAGTGGGCTTAGCGTACCCGGACAGGCCTCTCTCACTGACCTGGCAGCCAGAGTATCATTCAGAAAATTGTAGGATAAAATCTCTGCCACAGACCCTCCTAAGTGAACTTGAGAAAGAGCCTCTGCCACAGACTCCCCTCGGTGAGCCTCAGAAAGACACCTCTGCCACAGGTCCTCTCTGGATTGAATTCTTGGAGATATCCCTCTTTAGATGAGTTACGCCTGGATCTCCTTCAACTTGTCGCCCAGGTACCGACTGACAGGTGGCTAATCCCTCAGTGTCCGGCTTCCTCGATCCCCGGTGGTTTGTCCAGGCCCTTTTGGACCGCCAGTCTCTCAATGGCGTTCCTCAGACTGACTCCCCACCGAACAGCAGTACAGCTTGGGATTCTCAAAAGGTGGGAACCCAGTCACTCACTGGGTCCCCGTCGCTTTTCAGATGCTCCGGGCCAGCATGGTTGCGGAATCAGGAACACCGCGTGGCAAGCACGCCCTGGCCAGGTATGCCATAGCGCCGGGGCGCCGTGGTGTGGCAACCCTAAAGGTGGGTTCCACACTGGACGAAGAAGACCCAGACCAAATGGTGTCTGCCCCATAAATACCCCTCCCCAGCATGCACAGCGAGGACAAACCCTCCTGATTGGCTGCTAGGAAAGAGCATCCAAACCTTGACTCCACTGCTACCACCTGCAGCACTGGGGCTGGAAGAACACCCCAGTACAATAGAATAAGCCTACAGCACAGCCAAGCTAAGGCAGAGACCCTGTTTTGCATTTAACAATCTGGATCAGAGTGTAACTACACTCTGATCTACCCTTACATTTAACTAGCACCAGTACTATAAAGCACATAGGCATTACACAAAAGTCACCCAAGAACACTTTTTGTCATTTGGTTGAGTTTTTTGCCTTGCAGCAGCCCTTCGGTGTCTCCTTATATCATTTCTAAATGCTTTTTGTTCTTACGATACAAGACCCCACAGGTGGATTTGTTATAACATGATGGTGTACCTTTTTCTCATGTGCTTCCTTTTGACTTTGTTTGTTTACCTGTATTACTTTGCTTTTAAACCTAATAAAGCTTATTCTTTAAAACAAATAAAAAATTACTCTGGCTGTTGCTGCTTTCTAAAGACAATGGCCTGTAGAACATGCTGCTTAATTTCTAATGCTTTCAGACTGAACAAGAGAAATTTAGTGCTAACAGCCATGGGCGTCTGCTCTATAGGGCAAGGGAGGGCGCTTGCCCCCCTAGAAACCAGTGCGGTGGCACGGCCAATCCAATTAGCTGCTCTCTCTCTCTCTTCTAGCTCCAGCTGACAGAGAGGGCGGCTCTCCTCTCCCTGTCACAGCGCCACTGCCGAGTTCTCTGGTAAATGGTGCAGCGTCAGCTGGAGCTAGAAGTGAGAGCGGTTTTAATTGGATTCGCCGTGCCGCTGCCTTGCTTCCTGCCTTCCTCGCCATGATTGGCCACAGCAGAGGGCCAATCAGAAGATTCTGGGGACTGGGGGCATCATGGGAAATGCAGTCCCTAAGAGTGGCGGCCCCAGCGTGTCCACAGACACCATGCTAAAGCCAGAGAGAGAGCCACGGTGTGCCCGCACAACCAGAGAGCCACGCTGTAACCGCACCAACCAGAGAGCCACATTGTACCCGCACCAACCAGAGAGCCATGCTGTACCCACACACACCAGAACCACGCTGTACCCGCACCAAACAAGGAAGCCACGCTGTACCCACACCAACCAGAGAGCCACGCTGTACCCGCACCAACCAGAGAGGGAGTCACGATGTAACCGCACCACCAGAGAGAGAGCCCAGCTGTACCCACACTACCAGAGAGGGAGCCCTGCTGTACCTGCACGACCAGAGAGGGAGAAAGACCGAGCCACTGCCAGGGTACAGGCATGCTACACTACTGACTAGAGTCACCCCAGGCAACCCAGAGTGAGCGAACGTCCAGCCAGGGGGATCACTGTTGCGGTTTCACCAGGTCTGGTAAGAGGGCCTGTTGGCCATTATCCATTACTGTTCCTAGGGACTGAGCCATTAGGAAGTGTCTAACCTGATATCCTCCCATCTATGCTGGGGGCAATTATTGCAGAAAATTACACCAAATGCTGGGAGTTTTTAGTTCGGAAACTGACACCAGTGCTGAGGGTCATTATTATGTACATTGGTACAGATGCTGAAGTTTTTATTCTGGGAAACCTGCACCGATGTGGGGGGGTTATTACTGTTGCTACTGACACCAATGCTGGCGATTTTTATTGCGGAAACTGACAGCAAAGCTGGAGATTGTTATTGCAGAAACCGGCACTGATCCTGGGGGTTGTTATTTCCTTGGGGGGGGGGGGCTCCATTTTTTATGATATTGTTATTCAAAGTTGCTAGTTTCTTGATAGTTGCATCAGGTTTCTCAAACCTTTGCATGCCTGCGCTTTATGTGATAATGACTAAGCCCCTCCCCTTCATGACATTGTCAAAAAGGAACCGAGCATGGATGACCTTAAATTGATGCCCCCCCCTGAAAAAAGTTCAGCGGACGCCCATGCTAACAGCATGGATGGAGGAATGTCCACAGGATGCTATTGGATTAGGCAGCCACTGCACCCAAGTCTTCCTTAATACAGTGACACTGCTGAACAGTGACTGCAACTGGCTGCTATCACTATTTGGCCAATAATTTTCAACCTGACCATTCATAGCCAGTTTAAGACTTCATACCTTTTGTTTTGATGTACCTCAAACTCTGTAGCTAATAGTACCTGAAAGCTCAATTGGGCTTTGACTGATTTATTGGTTCTTTATACTGTACTACCCTAGGTATTGTCTCACAGGAGTCTGGATATTAAAAAGGCCACAAAAAAGTGGGCAAAAGAGCAGCACAATTTTATCAACTTTCCAAAATTTTAATTATGTGCAGAATACTAAAATTTCTGTTATATTAAATGTATAACCCATGAATACAAGGACATGTGGTAACAACTGAAATGCAGTATAATGCCCAGGAGCACTGAGCTACAATCTACACTGGGGCCTTTTGTTCATATTATTCTAATTGCTTTCATTATTATTCTTACCAGAACATTCATAAAGTTAAGTGAAGTTACATTTTTTAGTCCTCAGTTGTAGCCTCTGTGACAGGTTTCCATTTGACAAATGTGTGAACTGTTTTACCTGTCAAATTATATATAAAGCTGGCCATACATGGATTGAAATTAGGCCAATGTCGCTTTTCTTAATATGTTTTTATAAACTTTATGATATCAACAGCTGTAAAATACTTAGACTCCCTTCACTAAAGCAGGTTGTTTTTGCCATCCTTTAGCACTGTTTTAGCTGCACTTTTGCGGTGCTTTTCGGCTGCTAGTGGGGCAGATTTTACCTTAAAAAAAAGGTACAAAATATAGTTTTACGGTCCATTCAAATTGCTTTTAAGGCGCTTTGAAAGCGATGCCCATTCACTCTTTTTATATAACGTTCCACAAGCGCACTGACCCAGTGTGAAAGCACACACTGCAAAGAATGGGAGGCAATTTTCAGGTGGTTTTTAGAGGCTATTTCTAGCGCTAAAATGCCTGAAAACTGTGGGTCTTTGCGAATTGTTGTGTGTACCTGCATCATCTATTTTTTTCTACATATCTAAATTTAGAATCTAAATTCAATTTCTTTCTCAGTTCAGCCACACATACAATGTTTTCTAAATAATTGGACTAAAAGCAAACAGATCTCTCTAGGTGAAATGAGCGCAAAGTTGACTGAACTATACAAGCTTCAGTGTAAGTACTTATCATGAACAGTGAAGATAAGGAAAGAGTGATGATGATAAGAAGGGAAAAACAAACAGAATATTTAAAAATAAAGCCAACTTGAGTTTGAACCTTGTGCAGATGCACAAACCTCAGTTGAGAATATTATGCAACCACTCATAAAATATAGAAAACACATATGTAATCCCAATCACTAAAATCTCATATGATCTTCAGCGTGGAATTTCAAAAGTTATTTTTAATATTTTTAAACCGTTCATTCAAATAATAACTGGTAGCAATGGGACAAAACATGGATGTCCCTGTTCCTGATGATTTACGTTTTAACCCCAAAACACCTACTACGATATAAACCCAGCATGAGGTCGCTGCCCATGCTGATGATTTATTGTTTTCGTAAGTAAACCTGTGAGCATACCTTCCCTAACTTGCTGATGGAACTGAACAGATATAGCCAACATTCTCCTTTAAAAATTAACCTACAGAAATCTGAGGCTCTCCATATCTCCATATCTCCATCTGCAGACACTGGGTTGAAAAACCTTAAACTCTATTTCAATTTTGAATGGGCTGAGAAGCACTCAGTACTAAGAATAACCCAACACTTTTAAAAATCTTTGAGGCAAAACTTTTTATTCCTTTCCCGGCAATAAACTTAGATCTGAGAAGATGAACAGAAGACTTAGCTTGGCTACATGGTTTGACAGAGCTGTTATTTTTAAAATTAACTTACTTGTCTCCTAAACCTATTTTCAAACTCTACCGATCACAATACCTCTTCTATTCTTACAAAAAAAGACAGAGAGAATTTAACAGCTTTATTAGGGTTAACACTAGCCCAAGTTAGACTATCTTATTCTCGCATACCCCCTGCCTATGGAGGCATAGGTTTCCCAAATCCCCTTAAATATTATCTGGCAATCCACTTAGCCAGGGTGTTATACTGGCGCAGACACACAAGATTAAAACAGTGGATTGTCTTGGAGCAAGAGAGCATGGAAACAACCCTTCAATGCTACATTGGTGTAACGGGAGGGCCTGTGGGACCCAGAGGCTCTTGCAGGGTGTGGGGTACTCCTGCTTCAGCTTCACTGATGACTCTTGTGTCTAAAGTCATCCTATGCCCACTAGGGGCATAGGATGACTGAGAAATTATATCTTGGACTACATGAGATGGGACAGTAATGTAATCCACAATATATTCAAGAATGTCTGGAAGAACTAATTACAGGTTGTTGATTCTGAACCCAACAGGTCAATAGAAGAGTGACTCATTCATGTGGGAACACAGACTGTTAAGGGGGTAAATAAGTCTGCTACTGTCATGTAAACTAACCTAAGTCTGGCTTCTAAAGATCTTTCATTGTGTTATGCTAATTGACACTATATTGTGTGAATTTCTATAGATGTTAGATGTGTATTGTGAGTTAGCACAGTCTAAAGGTCAGATGTCTGACTTATGTCTACTAAAGGAATGTGTATTGTATAGCAGGTGAGAGAAGCCGGAGTCATGATGTCTGACTTGTCAGCTGTAGTAATTAGCTCATGTTAATTATGTCAGACCTGGTGCCAGAAAGTCTGACTAAAAGATGTGTATTGTGGCTCATTGTATCATGTTGTGGGTGGATTCAGTCATTGTTCATTGGGGTTTCTAACTGTATATAAGAAGCCTGAGTTTCCCATTAAAGTCTATCCATTTGGAACCAGAGAACAGAGCTCTGTGTCTTGTTTCTGGGGAATCCTATAGGTCGTGTTCTTCTGCTGGATTGTGGAGTGTCAATAAGCTGTCGTGGGTTGGTGGAATGGCATATCTTAAACGGCGTTAACCCCTGACCGTTACACTTGGTTATTGCAAACTCGCGTCAGATTTGCTGGTGATGTAAAGAACACAAAGTCCACAACTATGACCTTTGAATGTCCATGACTATGACCTTTGAACAGTGCCGGTCCAAGACATTGTGCTGCCTGGTACCAAGAATGAAATGCTGCTCCCCCCCAAAAAAAATCACGCCCACCAAAATGCCCCCACATTTATTATTTTATGTCATGATAACTAAAGTGGACCTGTTATGGCTCTATACATAATACAAATAAAAAACTGCGCCAATGAGAAGAACTAGCAACCAAGTGCCAGTACTGAATTTCAAAGAGCAAAGTGTTTAAACCCCAATAATGATTAAATAATAGAGGTATGAATAGTGAAGTCCCAAATGTGTAGAGTGGATCACATCAGAATGCACAGACAGGATAAAGAAGCACCACCGTGAATATGACTGCTGTGAGGAAACCACCACCTTATGGAAAGCCGCTTACCGGAAACAACCAGATTCATAAGCAAATATGTATAAACTCCATCCATGGACTGAGACACCGTATTAACAGGGATTCCAATGGGCAGATGTCCAATGGTAAGCTCACTTGCTCATAGATAAAAGGTCTTTTTTCGGAGTTGCAGAATGGAACCGGAGCTTGAAAGGGCAAGCTTCACAGCTTCCAATACAGCAGACAGCGTTTCTTTGCCCGGTCTATTCTCCATCTAGTTGCTGGTCACTCCGATCATGTTCAGCCCGGTAACAATTCTCAGGTAGGTCTGGGGGGGGGGGCCCACGCAGGGTTGGCACAGTCTGGGAGTTGTTTCCCCCCAGAGAGGAAAAAACTCCCAGACTGTGCTGACGCTGCGCGTATTATGTAATTTGTGTTTATCTCATTTAATTGCTGCCTCTGATCTTTAGTGATGCTAATTTTATATTTGTTTGGCGCTTTTTTTCTTTGTATGTCTCTACATATATATAGGAGTATGAAGAGGACCTGCTAGGCCGCGTACACACCATCGGTCCAAACCGATGAAAACGGACTGAAGTTCAGTTTCATCGGTCCAAACTGTCCGTGTGTACGTCCCATCGGTCTGTTGTCCTTTGGACAAAAAATAGAGAACTTGCTTTAAAATCGAACCGATAGACCGCTGACCGATAGGTCCAAACCGATGGTTAGTACACAAAAGCATCGGTTCAAAACCCGCGCATGCATAGAATCAAGTCGACGCATGCTTGGAAGCATTGAACTTCGTTTTTTTCAGCATGTCGTGTGTTTTACGTCACCGCGTTCTGACACGATTGGTTTTTGAAACGATGGTGTGTACACACATCAGACCATCAGTCTGCTTCAGCGTTGAACCGAAGAAAATGGTCCGTCGGACCATTCTCATCGGATGGACTGACTGTGTGTACGCGGCCCTATGGTTGTTTACATGTATAGGGGTAAAAAAGGACCAGTCATGGCTCTTTTCATGTATAGGAGTATAAAGAGGACCTGTCATGGCTCTATCGTGTATATAGAAGTATAAAGAGGACCTGTCATGGCTCTATACGTGTATATAGGAGTATAAAAGAAACCTGTGCGTAGCTAGCGGCCGCAATGTCAGCCGGCCACTCAAGATCGCTCCACAGAGAGCCAGAATGGGGATCTGTCAATGTAAACAGACAGATGCCCATTCTGACAGGGGAGGAGAGAGAGATCTGTTGTTCCTAGTGATTGGGAACAGAGATCTCTCTCCTCCTCCAGTCAGTTCCCCCCACCCAAATAGAAACACCTCCCAGGGAACACATTTAACCCTGACAGTGACATTTACACAGAAATCAGTGCATTTTTATAGCACAGATCGCTGTATAGATGTCAATAGTCCCAAAAATGTGTCAAAAGTGTCCGATCTGTCCACCACAATGTTGCAGTCTTGTTAAAAATCACTGCCATTACTAGTAAAAAAAATAATAATAATAAAAATGCTTGAAGTGCATTATTTCTATTATTACATTGTTATATAAAATAAAATAGTTCAAAATAGTTCAACTCACCATAAAGCCTCAAAAAAGATGACACCAAAGTTGTCAACATATACAGCTGTATATTTTAGTATAGAGGCTGCCAGGCAAAATCACAGGGTTCAAATACAGGCTCAGACACTTCAACAATACAGGCTCAGTCTAAGGGATTTATTTTTAAAATCGATTGCTTAGAAAACTTGAAACAGGAGAGGGGTTCAGAGACCAGGATACTCCAAATAATAGCAAAATATAACATGAGGATAGCTTCTCACTAATCTTCTTTAAGCAGCCTTTCCTGGAGGTAACAGGGGATGGCCAGTTTATCTAGGACACTTTAAGTGCAGTCTCTGTTCATATAGCATCTTCTGGCACTTGATTCCCATAGGTAGTTCCTCATTGAGGGAGACAAACCTTCCTTCTCTAGTCAAGTACTCTGGGATTATGCCCTCCAGCAAATGATCATTTAGCAATCTTCTCCAGGCCTTCATGTCTGAACCTGCTGAGGCCCAGACTGAATTGTTTTGTCTCACTAGCTATATCCCAGTGGCAGATGCCCCTGAAGAACTGGGACCCTCACTGGAGAGGAAAGAACACTCTGGAAAAGCCTCTCAAACATGTATCACCTCCTCAGCCAACTTCTAGATGCCTCCCTTCAGGGATTGGCTAAGGCATGATAAATATTCAGATTGGACATTTGACTCTCTCTGCCCTATATTCTGGAAGCTTCTTCTAGAAGCAGGTGGGAGAAATCAAACACCCAGCTAGGAAACACTGACCAAACAAAAGTAATAGATCACTCATCCACTGACTGCAGTGAAGCCAGAAACTAAGTTTAGCTCAACTAGAGGAGGGCGCTACACAGTTTTTTTTTATAACATTTTATTTATGTTAGTAACACTTTTTCTTGTATGTTGTCCTTATTGAAATCAGATTGTCATTGACATGTTTTTAACATAAACAGTGATCCCACTATAAGACTCCTTGTTCAGGCATTTCCTGTTATGGTGTGACAATAATTAGTCCCTGTTCCCCAACTGTGTTCCTGCATTGTCTTCCTATTACATGACCTGCCCAAACCAGTGTTCCTTGCTGCCAGGACCTGCTAGGACCTTTTCCTGGTCTTGGCCTGAATACTGTCAATACTGTCAAACAATCACTAAATGACCACAGTTATTTTTAATCCAAAACTCTGTCAGTATAACACTTGTCAACGAGCTAACAAGTAACACTAGCACTTGAGAGTTAACCCCTATGTGGCCATATTTTTGAAAGCCATACTGACAAGGGTTTCAACGATTGAAAATAATACTGTAAATTCTAATGTCTTATCACAACCAAGAACCCCCCTTGTGACTAAATGCAGTCACTTCATATGCTCACAAATGTAGGTAGATGGGTATTCAACTGCTGGGTGCTATAGTGCCATGGCACCTACCTATAGTTATAACCTCTGTGATTACTGCAGGGGGAAAATTAGGAGAAATTCAGTGGCTTTTCTGATTTAACAGTTTGTTAGCCGGTTTGGCAGTCTAGTGTGATGAAGCCGATTTTCCTGGCAAGAAATATACTGTACTCATCAGAAACAGCTGCTGTGAAATTGGATTGTGTTTCTAATCTCTATGCTAGGCCACAGCTCATATTTATATGTGTGTTTCTGCTTTTATAGAGCCAACAAGGCTTGAGGCACATTGCAAATCTGACAAAACAAGTAGCCATAGAAATAGGGATCACAATTGAAACACAAATACATTTTAATTGAAATAATTCATTTTTGAAGAGGAGGATGATGGACTCCTCATTGTGCCTTAGACATACCACAGTGTCTCAATTTAAAAATGTACTGTATGACATGACTCCTCTTCTATAAGGCCTATGACACACTAGTGACAGCATTGCGAGAGGGAGTAAAGAAAACACTTGTTTCTATGATGTTCTTTTTTCTCTGCTCAGACTAATAAGGACTCACTACTCCACTAGTCAAAATGCAGCGAAATTGCCCTCATCAGCAAGGGAACAACGCCTTGCAGGTCCTTCAAAAAGGGAGTAACAAACAAAAAACTGATGTTTTCTTTTCTCTCTCTGGCAATTCTATGACTAGACCGCCGCTGCCCTACACTAAATTGCGCCTCGCTCTCAACGGAGTGGACTGAAGCCGTCGGCGCCTCCTCCTCTCTGTTTACATCCAGTGAGAAGAAGGAGCCTGAGGGACACACACCGCTGTGTGTACACATCCGCGGCCGCGCTGTTCTGAGGTCTGTACTGTACTTACACTCTAGAGGGACATGTGCGGGGGAGAGGGGTGCCCAGGGTGATGGGGGGTTTGCATCAATTGGGGTGTCTATTCTGTGGGGGTCTGCACTAAATGGGGGGTGTCTATACTGTGGGGGTCTGTACTAAGGGGGGATTCTGTACTAAGGGGGGTGTCTATACTGATGAGGGGGTCTGAACTAAGGGGGGTGTCTATACTGATGAGGGTCTGTACTAAGGGGGTGTCTATACTGATGGGGGGTCTGAACTAAGGGGGTGTCTATACTGATGGGGGGGTCTGAACTAAGGGGGGTGGCTATACTGATGGGGGTCTGTACTAAGGGGGGTCTGAACTAAAGGGGGTGTCTATACTGATGGGGGGTCTGAATTAAAGGGGGTGTCTATACTGATGGGGGGTCTGAATTAAGGGGGGTGTCTATACTGATAGGGGTCTGTACTAAGGGGGGTGTCTATACTGATGGGGGGTCTAAAACTAAGGGGGGTGTCTATACTGATGGGGGTCTGTACCAAGAGGGGGATTCTATACTCATGGGGGTCTGAACTAAGGGGGGATTCTATACTGATGGGGGGTCTGCACTAAGGGGGGATTCTATACTGATGGGGGCCTGCACTAAAGGGGGGGTGTCTGCGCTAAGAGGGGGGGATTCTACACTGATAGTGTGCTTAGTGAGGGGGGTCTGTACTGAGGGAGGGGGTCTGTACTTAGTGGGGGGGTCTATACTGCAGGAAGGGGGTCTGTAGTTAGTGGAGGGGGGTCTGTACTGAGGGGGGTCTGTACTGAGGGGGGACTATAGTTGGTGGACAAGGGGGTGACACCAATTTTTTCTGCACCAGGTGACACCAACCCTAGTGACGCCACTGGTTCAGCCAGTTCCTGCTTAACCAGACACATCTTGATCAGTGCACGGCCAGCTTTAGTCACTTTTTGGCCTTGTGACAGTAAGAGATGCTTGGTAGTTTGGGGGACACAGGGTGTGCACATTTTCTTGGTGCAAGACCGCAGAGCATAGATGTGGACTGGAGAAAACAGTTTTTGCAGCTTTCTGTAGGTTTTGGTATTCCGGCATTGGGCTCTGTAGTTTGGAGATTACATAGTGTCTTGGGTGGGACAGGATCTCCAACCCTGTGTCCAGATTTTGTAGATGAGCAGCAGGGTGTGTGCTCAGGTGAGCACAGCCCTTACAATGAGGGTATGGGAAGACCTCAAGTCTCCCTGTTGGGGAACATTCTATCCCAAGAGAGACAGGATGTCCCCAGGAGTCAGAGGGGGTCTGCAGGAGGCAGCCAGAACATGTGTGACTGCAAGAAGCAGTAAACAGCCTGAGGACTAAGGCCAGAGCGGAGCTGTGGACGCTAAAGTGAAGCCGTCCACATTGAAGAATCCTGTGGTCTGGATAAAGAGCAAAAGTACTGTTAAAGTGGTTGTATAGCCTTTTTTTTTTACTTTTACCTACAGGTAAGCCTATAATAAGGCTTACCTCTAGGTATAGAGAATATATTCCCCTCGCAATGCTCTGCCGATTGCAGCGGCGTATGCACAGGGGGGATCCTTGGCTAAAGGACCGGCAGCCGCCGAACCTTGCCAAATTGAAGTCTCCCGCGCTCCAGCCAATCACAGCGCTGGAGCGGCGATAACCGGAAGACACGCCGAGTCAAGATGACATCTCGCTCGGCGTGGACCAGGTAAGTTCTCTTCTCCTCGTTCCGAGGTAAGTATTTCATAATGAGCTAGTATGCGGTGCATACTAGCTCATTATGTCTTTTGCCTTGCAGGTGTAAAAAAAGAAAAAATGCATATGCGGGTATACAACCGCTTTAAAGTGAGCCAGGTGAGCTAGCATTTTCCATTGTGTGTATTTGCTGGAGAAGAACCCCTGTGTGGCAAACCTTTATGTTACAGACTTTTATTTGCCTTTTTAATAAAAATGGGCTACCATGCCCCAAAATATAGTTCCTGACTGACTTGAATCACTGACAAAAGAATCTACCACAAGAGCTTATGGTCCCCCATGTTACAGCATATACACACACCTTCAAGCAATCGTGAAAGTAGGAGCTAGTAAACATAGATGGGGAAGCTGCTCTGGATTCAAAAATACATAGATGTGTACCCATTACTGTGTTGCAGCACATAATAAATGCCCTGCTATATTCTGTATTGTACAGTATCTCACAAAAGTGAGTACACCCCTCACATTTTTGTAAATATTTTATTATATATTTTCATGTGACAACACTGAAGAAATTACATTTTGCTACAATGTAAAGTAGTGAGTGTACAGCTTGTATAACAATGTAAATTTGCTGTACTCTCAAAATAACTCAACACTCTCACCACCATGCTTGACTGTGTTCAAGACACACTTGTCTTTGTCCTCCTCATCTGGTTGCCGCCACACACGCTTGTCACCATCTGAACCAAATAAGTTTATCTTGGTCTCATCGGACCACAGTGTAGAAAAGTGTAGCGCTAACAATGAAACAATTAGTGATAAACAATTGTAAAAGATAACGTGCAACACCACGTGAATTAATGGTATATTAAAGTCCATATATTAATGACTGAATCGGTGAATCCTTCTCAAATGAATGGAAAACGCACACATAATCCAATGCTTAAAAAATGTGAAGAGTCCACCACCACTTATGACAAGGGGCTTACCGGATCGATTGGACCCAGACAGGCATATACCTACTAGGCCAATCAAACTTTGTTAAAGATGATACGCTGAAGAGGGTACACCATACACGTCATGCGATTCGGTATCAATGAAGAAAACCTCAGGCAAATGGTATGAAAATGGTTTTCAGCAAGCAGCGACGTTCACACGGAGGGTATATCAGTAATCCAACCGATAAATATGAAAAAGAAAAAGCAGGGCGCACATAGCATAATTCCGTAAAAAAAAAAAACAATATTTATTTTAAAAGAGAGTAACTCACATTTTGCAATGTTCAATCGAGCTCATAAAAAAAGGGTAGCAGGAACAACAGCAGTTCATCCCGACATGTTTCGTTACAAAAAGAACATCATCATCATCGGACCACAGGACATGGTTCCAGTAATCCATGTCCTTAGTCTGCTTGTCTTCAGCAAATTGTTTGCAGGCTTTCTTGTGCCTCATCTTTAGAAGAGGTTTCCTTCTGGGATGACAGTCATGCAGACCAATTTGATGCAGTGTGCGGCGTATGGTCTGAGTACTGACAGCAACATCAACCTCTGCAGCAATGCTGGCATCACTCGTACATACCTCTGGATATGACGCTGAGCATGTGCACTCAACTTCTTTGGTCGCACATGGCAAGGCCTGTTTTGAGTGGAACCTGTCCTGTTAATAAGGACCCTCCACTGTATATATACGTCCTCTTTTTAAACATGGATATCTCAGTAACGGCAGCAGCTGCTGCCACAACTGAGATATCCATGTTTTCAGCGGGCGGCCGTGTAAACGATAACGGCGGTCTCCGCAGCGGATTCGCCGCGAGATCGCCGTTATCGGTGGCGGGAGAGGGCCCTCCCGCCGCTTTTCCGTGCCCTCCGCCGCTTACCGGAGCCGTCGGTAGCGGCGGAGGAGATCCGATGTTGCCGCCTGGAGAGTGAGGACTTGAGTGAGGGCAAGATGGCCCCCACCCGTCCTCATAGCTCTGCTGGGCGGAAGTGACGTCAAAACGTCAGTCCCGCCCAGCCTCTTAAAGAGACAATTTTTTTTCTGTCATTTTTTTAAATGACAAATTTTCCTTTTTTTTTTTTTTTTTTTTGCATTTAAGCCTAAATATGACATCCGAGGTCTTTTTGACCCCAGATCTCATATTTAAGAGGACCTGTCATGCTTTTTTCTATTACAAGGGATGTTTACATTCCTTGTAATAGGAATAAAAGTGATCATTTTTTTTTTTTTTTATATTTTAGTGTAAAAAATAATAAAATCAATAAAATTAAATAAGAAAACAAAAAAAAAATTTTTTAAAGCGCCCAGTCCTGATGAGCTCGCGCGCAGAAGCGAACGCATACGCGAGTAGCGCCTGCATATGAAAACGGTATTCAAATCACACAAGTGAGGTATCGCCGCGATCGTTAGAGCGAGAGCAATAATTATAGCCCTAGAGCTACTCTGTAGCTCAAAAAATGCAACTTATAGAATTTTTTAAACGTCGCCTATCTAGATTTTTAAGGGTAAAAGTTTGACGCCATGCCACGAGCGGGCGCAATTTTAAAGCGTGACATGTTGGGTATCATTTTACTCGGCGTAACATTATCTTTCACAATATATAAAAAAATTGGGCCAAATTTATTGTTGTCTTATTTTTTAATTCAAAAAAGTGAATTTTTTCCAAAAAAAGTGCGCTTGTAAGACTGCTGCGCAAATACGGTGTGACAAAAAGTATTGCGATGACCGCCATTTTATTGGCACCCTCTAGGGTGTTAGAAAAAAAATATATATAATGTTTGGGGGTTTTAAGTAATTTTCTAGCAGAAAAAACTGTTTTAGTCTTGCAAACACCAAATCTGAAAAACACCTGAGGTCTTTAAGTGGTTAAACAGTCTTGGCCACCATGCTGCAGCTCAGTTACAGGCTATTTGGGGCCAATTTGGACATTTTCACTTAGGAGTGTACATACTTTTGTTGCTAGCGGTTTAGACATTAATGGCTGTGTGTTGAGTTATTTTGAGCGGACAGCTAATTTACACTGTTATACAAGCTGTACACTCATTACTTTACATTTTAGCAAAGTGTAATTTCTTCAGTGTTGTCACATGAAAAGATATAATAAAATATTTACAAAAATGTGAGGGGTGTATTATCTTGAATGTAAAGTAAGTAAAGCTTTCTTCTGTATTTTATCATATGGTGAGTCACAGTTCAAGACTTTGTAGAAATGTTTGAATCTGGTATTACAGGAGCTTCATTACAAAGCAAACCCCCTGTGTGAGGATGCAACCACTGTACTGTACAACGCAGAGAATACTAGTACTGAAGTAGTCACTGCCCCAGAGGAGGCAGGACAGGAGTCAAGTTATTGCTATTTCCATCAGAGTCTAATTATACAGGTGTTCAGCTTTGTAAAATATTCCCTTTGAATCAACTGTTTCCTTTGCCAATGTTTACAATAACTGCTGCCAATTATTCAGCCTATAAACAACCCACCGATGCATAATTAATGAAGAAATCTCAGCTCAGTTTGACTTCAAAGACCCAGTTATCTTGTATCTGCCACAGCATAGAGAATCTGATGTCTGGCTGTCAGTCAAAGCCAACACATCAGAAAGGCCTCTGCCCTTCCGATGACAATGACTGATCTCTGTATACTTCAGAGCCAAAGGGAAGTAGCTACAGATGGACATGAGGACTTGGCTTTTGACTTTTGGCAAAAAGTCATAATTTGCATATTAGTAACAATGCTGTGTAGTCTGCTTAAGATTCATGTTTTGGGGATTTATATTTAATGGATTGTATTTTGAAGGTACAGCTATATTTGCATGTTTGGGGAATGGAAAGGCTGATTTAAAAGTGTAATTCCATTTTTGATCATGCTTTTGGGGGAAATATATATAATATAATATATAATATAATATACATAATATATTAAAATATACAGTTGTTCGTGAAAGCTTTCCAAAATTACTATTTCATTTTTACACGCCTTCATACTACTGTCTACTGACTGGCAGGATGGCAGATTCAGCTGGATATTCAGAAAGGCTAAAGAGAGGGTGGCGGGAGAAGTTCCAGTAACCGGTGCTTGTGGGATGTCCAGCGAGATTCCCACGCTTACTCTCCTTGTACTTTCCATGACACTAAATCACTGTCCTTTACAACCTAGTTTCTGTCCCTACTTCATCCACTTGCAAATGCATGACAAATCCCAGCAGGGTCCCTTATTTATGAGGGCTGCCCCATCCAAGTTGGCCACAGAAGGTCACTGGGAAATGCAGCATCCAATCAGGCAGTTGCTCTCTCTGTGGCACCTATGGAGGCTGCAAAAGAACCACCTCTTGCCAATACTCTTGATACCTTAAACATGGCTTCATCTGACTGCACTGACAATTTTTCACCCGATTCCTTCAATGTTCATATAATCAATAAAAAAGATGTCAGGCAGAAGGGTGCTGACTGGGCCACCCATAGCTTGAGTTTTGGTAGGTTCATGAGGAATCAGCTAAAATTTGCTTCACATATCGCCAACTAAGCAAACAATGGAAAACAGAGTGTAGTTTCAGATTTCCTTCTGACTCTTCTCAATATTCTTTGCAACTTCTTACCACTAAATACAGCCACAA
The DNA here is from genome assembly GCF_905171775.1 of Rana temporaria. NCBI lineage: Eukaryota > Metazoa > Chordata > Amphibia > Anura > Ranidae > Rana > Rana temporaria. The sequence goes on from NC_053492.1 coordinate 103,562,788, forward strand.
ACGTCCAGAGGTGACCAGGAAAATGAAACAACATAAGAAAAAAAAATACCTCTCTTTATCCATTTTGAGATTTGGTGCTGTCCACATTAGTTGTCCCATGAGTACGATTTGTTAAATACAGCCTTCTATTAATGTTTTATGAAGTCCAGGACCCCGCATTCACTATATTTGGTCTCCCACAGCACACTGAACATGGAAATGCAATAGTTTTAGTAAATATAAACTGCTAAATACCTTTTCTCATCATCAGCAGTTGTGGCTACTAAGGCCTCGTACACGCAATCGTAATTTCCGATGGAAAAAGTCAGATGGACTTGGATGGATGGGTGTGTATGCCCCATCGGAGAAATTCTATCAGAAATTCCTATGAATTCCATCGGAGATTACATAGAGAACATGTTCTCTTTTCCTCCTATGGAATTCCGTCGGAATTCCGATGTGAATTTGGCTCAGACAAAGGTCCGATATGTGTACAGGGCATATCAGTGTCTGGTTAAAGTGATAGTATAGGTTCACGTTTAAAAATAAATAAAAATAACAAACATGTCATACTTACCTCCACTGTGCAGTTCGTTTTGCACAGAGTGACCCCGATCGTCCTCTTCTGGGGTCCCATGGTGGCTTTCGCGGCTCCTCCCCGCAATAGATAACCCCCTCTGGGAAGCTCTCTCCCGAGGGGGTTACCTTGTGGACGCGCTCCCGTGACATACACTCGGCGTGCATAGCAGTAGGATTATTCAGATATTATTACAATCTTTTTCAGGAATATTGTTAGTGCAGCCCTTAGTAGACATTTTAATGATTCAGCCATCTCAATACAATCTACTGTTTCATTTGAGTTTGACATGTCTGCTTTAAAGAAATCCAATAATTACGAGTCCCCTTTCTCTAGCAGGTCAAAGGGACACGGATGTAGGCTGAAAGTCTGGAACTATGGTAGGGATATCTTGCTACTAGAGGAACATATACTCTTATGAAGCAAGGGGATGATTCAACTCAACAGACTTCACCTATAACTGAGATATCACTCTTGACATAAGTGGCCCAATAACTGTATAGCAAGACAGTTTTCTGAATAAAAGATCCTAACGTATTTTAAGTTTTAATGCCATTGCTTATTATACGAGACCTGCTAAAATGCTCAATGAAATAATTACATTTAAAGCACATATGTTACAATGAGATCATCACTTATTGGAAACAGGCGGAAAGGTAGTTCAGACACACATACTGTATATTTTGGGTTAACTCCAAAAAGACTGGTGGAATTTAATAACATCTTTTCCGAGGTAATAGTAGGATAGGAAATTGTCTGGTTAAGTTCTTTATTTTCTTCCAAGTAAATCGGCTATCCTATCTAAATCCCATTTAATGAAAAGGAATGACATTGACACAGCTAACTCCTCATCCAAATGTGACATCATTAAATGGACGCTCTGTAATTATGGATTGCATAACATTTTAAGTGATATCATATGCGGCTTGCGGTCAGACGTGCAGTATGTTCATCACTCATGATGTAGGCAGTAAATCCAAATGAGCTGAGAACATTAGAATTGTATGATTGCTTTGTCAATGTAGATCCAGTTCATCTAATAGGAATAAAATGATAAGACTTTAAGATTTAAATGCCAGACAGCCAATACAACTTTTTAAGGGAAGAACTCCCAGGAAAAGTTTGAAAAAATGCTTTTGGTTTCTTTTTCTGCTCCTTAAGATGTCATGAAATTATTTTTGAGTTCCTCTTTTGCAATTATTTGCCTTATACTAAATTGATACACAGAATTTGAAGGTTTTAGGCTTGGGGTAGAAGTACCTAGGGACAGATCCTCAGAGCGAGTACGCCGGCGTATCTACTGATACGCCGGCGTACTTTCAAATTACCCGCGTCGTATCTTTAGTTTGAATCCTCAAACCAAAATACAACGGCATCTGGGTTAGATCCGACAGGCGTGCGGCTTCGTACGCCTTCAGATCTAAGATGCAATACTTCAGCGTCCGCTGAGTGGCGTTCACGTTGTTTTCCCGCGTCGGGTATGCAAATTAGCTATTTCCGACGATCCACGAACGTACGAGCGGCCGGCGCATTCCTTTACGTCGTCTCTAGTCGGCTTTTTCCGGCGTATAGTTAAAGCTGGTATTTTGCGGAGTATAGTTAGACTTGCCATGTTAAGTATGGCCGTCGTTCCCGCGTCGAAATTTTAATTTTTTATTATTTTTTTGCGTAAGTCGTCCGTGAATCGGAATGTACGTAAGCGACGTCATTTAGCGCAATGCACGCCGGGAAATTTCGGGACGGCCCATGCGCAGTTCATTAGGCGAGGGGACGCGCTTCATTTAAATGAAACCCGCCCCCTAATCGCCGATTTTAATTCCGCCGCCAGAGATACACTGTGCCGCCGTAACTTATGGCGCAAATTCTTTGAGGATTCAAAGCAGCCAAAAGTAAGTTACAGCGGCGTAGCGTATCTCACATACGCTGCGCCGATCTATTTATATGTGGATCTGGCCCCTAGTCTTTAAGAAGGTGGGTGGGAAAGAGAAGTGGGTTGTCTTATGGAATATAATACATTTAGCAGCAATATTACAGGTGGAGCAGTAACCTAACAAGCAGCCAAGAGTCAGGGTAGAAGGAAAGGAGTATGCAGGCTCTACAAAGTGATGTCACCCCCCTCATGCAATTGAAATACACTCACCAGGCACATTATTAGGTACACCTTACTAGTACCAGATAGGACCCCCTTTTGCCTTCAGAACTGCCTTAATGTTTTGTGGCATAGATTCAACAAGGTGTTGAGTTATTGTTGCCTTCCTATCATCTTGAACCAGCCTACCTATTCTCCTCTGACATCAACAAGGCATTGTCGTCCACACAACTGCCCCTCACTTGATATTTTTTCTTTTTCGGACCATTTTCTGTAGAGATAGTTGTGCATGAAAATACCAGTAGATCAGTCGTTTTTTAAATACTCAGACCAGCCCGTCTGGCACCAACACCCATGCCACATTCAAAGTCCTTTAAATCCCCTTTTTCACCATTCTGATGCTCGGTTTGAACTTCAGCAAGTCGACTTCATCACGTTCAGATGCCTAAATGCCTTGAGTTGCTGCAATGTGATTGGCTGATTTGTGTTACCAAGCAACTGAACAGGTGTACCTAATAAAATGCCCAGTGAGTGTATATAACACAGAAGGGATGAATGAATGGATCACAGGAACAGGAATATGGGCAAACAGATAAATCTTTTAGCAGGTCAAATAGTTCACATTCATGTATTTCAGTGGTGAATTGTATGATATTGTATGCAGCTGTATGTGGTTGATACATTTAAAAAAAAAAATCAGTATATTAACTCCTTTTTATATGTTATATCATTTGAATGTATGAATCCGCATTTACATGCTGCCCAAACTGTCCAGCAAAACTGTCAGCCACTGCCAGGGGTATCTTACAATAGTCACCTTAAAATGCTAAACTCCAGCCAAAATAAACATATCTGTCAGGTTTTCACTGTCTATGACCCTATATGACTACAACAAGCTTGCATTTTTACCTGGGAAATAATTATATTACATCGTGAAAAATGCTCTGGAGCCCACACACGGTCGTTTTTAATGACATTAAAAAAAACTTCATTTTTTTACAACCCGAAAAACGGTCTTGTGTACGCGACATTAGACCAAAAAAAATATATAGTATGTTGCAGATTACCAGTCATTAGTTGTGTTGGCTGCATTCGTTTTTTTTTTTTTTGTTTGCTTTTCCCTGGTGATCTGGCCAGTAACACACGTCTTGTATTAGAGTGCCCCCACTCTGGATGAAGGAGCACAGGGGGCAGATATGGCCAGTATCATTGTCAGTCTTGGGAGAAGGAAGTGTTAGATGGACTATTTGGACTAATTGAAGCCAAACTCCAGCCCAGGCAGGCATTAGGGTCATGGGACCGCTGTGATTGGCTGTTACAGTGGTCACATGATCGGAGAGCTCCCAATCGCAAATATGCATCGGGAGCTTTCCAGTCAAGTAGGGCGCACAATCTCAGCACAGAAGTGTTTACATAGGGCTGCCTATATGCGCCTTTTCAATTTAATTCTACTTCTAATTATTGTTAATAATTTTAATTATATAAAGGATATATAACATTTTTATTTGGTGCACAGTTTAATAAAAATAATGCTCTTTTTTGTGTAGTCAATTTCCGAGCCTCTTCAGGCCTAATGGTGACCTCCAGAGTCAGGGACAGCTGACATCCTTCTATGTAGAGTGGGTTACGAGGCATGGTGGGTGCAATGCAAAATAGAGTAATGGGTGCCAGACACTTGAATGCAAAGGGATTTATTGTCTCTTAAACAGAACTGTGGGTTAGGGCCAGGACACCCTTTAGTAGATGCAATGTTAATTGGCAGACTCCAATACTTTTATAGGTAGACAGCCATGCAGGGAAAGGCACCCAGCCGGACGCCATATCTGCATGTGTAGACACGCTGTTTCCTATGGCAAGAATCTTAAACAGTTTCTTACAAAGGTTGCAAAGTACAACACATGTCCACCCAGACAGCTGTCCAGGTGGCACAGAACCCCAGATGACCTGTCCTCACCCAAATAAATAGGCTCTACCAGCAGGCCAAGGGACCCAAGAAGATCCCTGCTCATTGGTTGAGATACCCCATGTATTCCTAATCTGTCCTTGCAATGCTCTTGTCTTATCTTGTACCACCAGCTACCTGGCCATCTAGTGACAGAAGAGAGAAGTGCAGCCATTTTAGAATTAGGGTGGAATCAATTTATCTCCTATCAACTGGCCAAGGCAACTGTACCTGGCAGGTACATTTACTAGCAACCCTGCCTAAACATCAGGGTGCTACGTCTGTATATTTATTTTTATTACATGTATTTACATAGCGTGGACAATTTAGGCAGCACTTTACATATACACTGTATATATATGTAACCTGGACTGTAGCCGATAACTGCTGCAGAACTTCTTCCTTTGTTGCTGCTGTGTTATCCTTTTGTGGTGTGGACAGGGTTAAACTGAATACTAATTAATGGAGAAGTGCAGCAGCCATTTTTAAGGAGACCACTTTGCAATGCTTGTCTAAGGGAATGTCCCAAGTGCAGGGGGCAGCCACCTTGGCTGGGTCTGATTCAATCCTGGAGGTGATTGTTTAATGCAGTGCTTCTCAAAAAGTGGGGAGGGCCCCACTGGGGGGGCAGCGAGGCTCCGTAAAGGGGGGCTTGTTTGACCTGGCAAAAATTATCCCCCGTTTCCAGCCCGTGCAGCACCTCCGCACAGCTCACTACACAGATGCTCTGATCCTCTGAGTTATCGCTCCAGCCTACCAACTCGGCACTCCGCCCATCCTGTTCCACATGGGCCAAGCCTCCAACCTTCCATCCAATCCCGCACCAGCACTCTGCGAGTCCTGATACCGCTCCTCCGCTCAGCGTCAGTGAGACATCCTGCACAGCCTGAGTGGAGCGCGTGACTCGATTGCCCATGGTGCACAGGGACTGACAGCGTCCTCTCACCCACGGCCGACGGAATGTCCGTTCGCCTGAAGGCCTACACATCCATCTGGGTCATGGTAAGACAATTTTATAGACAAAAGATACTATTTACAGTCGAGCGGGGGGGGCCCGAAATGTTTTCTTCTTCCTAGGGGGGGGCATGACAGAAAATAATTGAGAAGCACTGGTTTAATGCAACAGAGCAAGGAGATGAACACAACCTTGCCATAGCTGACCACAATCTGGAGAAGCAAAGAGTCTACTCACCTTGTCTCAGAGATATAAATCTGTCTTCCTGGGAGGAAGTGAAGTGCGATTTGGATGCCTGGTGAGATCAGACTGTACATGAGGAAGGAAAGAAGGAACTAGCTCAGCAGCACTGAAAGAGAGATATTGCAGCAATTCGTATCCCTGTCTGAGGAGTTGAACCAAATTACATGTCCAGAGACCCAGAGGACGGAGCCCTGGGTTTGGCAAAATACTTCCATTGTACATGTACATCTGTTGTCTTCTGGGAACTGTTGTGCTTTCTTCAACTTTGCCAGCCAATGTTTTTATTTTTCATCAATCACTGGCCAGTGGGATAAAACTGGGTCTGTCTTTATATACTGTTGCTAGATAAATGCAGTTCAGTTCTATTAATTACTGCTATTCAAAATACTGCGTGTGTTTAACCATATCTCTCAGAGTAATGCTATTGCCTTATTGATTCTTTGTATAAGTGCACTTGCTAATCCTCTCTCCTTTTAAGTAATGCTTGGCCTAATAAAGTCTTCTAAATACCTCACAGTGTATCTGTAAGTGCTGGGTGAGTGAGCTGTATACATGTTCAGAACAGAAACATTTGTTTAGTTTCAGATAGATTTGTTATGTTACTGCCCAAAAAAAAACATCTTATTAAGGGCATGTGGCCTAGTATGGTGTAGATGGGGGGGTGCTGAATTACCCCCCCCCCTTCCTGGCCTGCCTGGCTGCATACACGCCGTTTGTTTTACATGTGGTGTGGGGTTCCCCTTAAAATTGGGGGGGGCCCCATGCTGTTTTTTTTCTGAATTTTTCATTGCCGGCATTCTTTTGTTTACATTTCGGGTGTCAGTGATTCCCCTGAGTCAGTCGTTAAGGACGTGGTGGCCGGCTTCCCGGCCGCTCCTTAATAACCAGCTATTCTTCACACAGAATTCGAATCGGTCGATCATTTTTCGATTGATCCGAATTGTTACGAAGATTTGGGATTCATTCGAAAACAAATATATAAAACTAAATTAAAAAAATTTCAACAGAATTCACTACTATTTCATTTTGGAGATTTGGATACACCCGAATCTCAGAATAACCAAAAATGTGTCCGAAATGATATTCGGACTCAAAGGAATTGCACGTGAGGTGTGTCATGTTCTGGTGTGCAGAAAAATCACAAAACCATTCAGGGGGTTCTCTGGGGTTAGTGCTACGCATATATAAAATCAATGGAGACTGGTCGCCATAATATGTAGTAGCCAAAGCATGGCACTTACGGGGAAGAGGGCTCAGTTCCATTGCTCATTGCAAATTGCAAACTTTTGGCCAAAAACTTCTCAGGTTTTCTGCCAGAAGTAAAGAACAACCTTTAATGCGGTGCATAGCCATTGCCCTGGTCAGCTGAATCACAAGAGTCAATGATTTGAAGAACTGATCAATCCTGACCCATTTTCATAAAAAGGTGAGGTCACAGCAGCTGTATTGTCCATATGTTTTGGAACTGGGAAGGAGCGCTAACAAATCTGTGTAGGGAGTGATACTGCTTTTTTATATTAGTTATGGCATTGGTACATGTCTCCTATGGCAGAACCCAGATTCCCATGTCCTTTGCTTGATAATAACTACAAATGGCCAGCATTGAATAGCAACATTTTCCACCCTCCCCCCTAAACTTCAATGGAGTTTGCTACATAGCTTTTGATCTTTAACCAAGATTTGCAAAACTGTTCGCAAACCAAATCCAGGCAGATTAATTTATCCCTACTCACAGACTTTTCAGCAAAGAAAAATCCTAGATAATGGATGGCTGTGCCCTGCTGAAACATTGGTCAGTTACTGTATAATTTAAGGCGCTGTATGTGTTTTTTTTATAGAAGGAGAGAAAGAGAGAGTTGAAAAACTATCAATAAAAAGTATAGTTTAGAGTTCCAAACATTCCTTTTGTGAAAAGTGAAATAAATACTATAAGGCCGAGTACACACGACCGGTCCATCCGATGAGAATGGTCCGACGGACCGTTTTCATCGGTTCACCGCTGAGGCAGACTGATGGTCTGATGTGCGTACACACCATCAGTTCAAAAACCCATCGGGTCAGAACATGGTGACGTAAAACACACGACATGCTAAAAAAAAAGTTCAATGCTTCCAAGCATGCGTCGACTTGATTCTGAGCATGCGCAGGTTTTGAACCGATGCTTTTGTGTACTAACCATCGGTTTGGACCGATGGTCAGCTGTCCATCGGTTCGATTTTAAAGCAAGTTCTTTCATTTTTGTCAGACCGATGGGCCGTACGCGGCCTAAGACACAGTAAAACCTTGATTTGAGAGTAACTTGGTTTGAGAGCATTTTACAAGACAAGCAAAATGTTTTAATAAATTTTGCCTTGATAAACAAGCAATGTCTTGATATAAGAGTAGCGTCATGTCACAACTGAGTAAAAAAAGAAGAGAGGAGCCTCTAAGTGTAGCAATATGGTTACATTTAATGAAGGTACAACATTTAGCAACTTATTGCTACACTTAGAGGTGCCTCTCTTCTCTTTTATACCCTGTAAAAAAAATGCTTTGATATACAAGTGCTTTGGATTACAAGCATGTTTCTGGAACGAATTATGCTCGCAAACCAAGGTTTTACTGTATTTGATTGTCCCTAGCTGTTCCTGGTTCACAATCTGCAGAACACCATTCTGAAACAATTCCCTTGGTAACATTCACCTGTGTCCCTTCTCTGAAAGCTAGCAGCCAACACTGTTTTAGTTGTTACCTTTTATTTAAAGTCAGTTTTTCAGCTGAAGGCCCCCTCTGACATGTCAAATTCAACAGAGCAGGCTAATACCTTGTGGACATATAGGGCCACCTCCAGCCAGTGGTACATTCCTGACACATAGTAGTCCATTGATATCATTGCTTGAAAGCGTTTTAGTTATAGTCTCGTCATCCCTGCCCATATTTGCTTGACAAGGGCACGAGAGCTGATTTATTCCTTCGGTCCATGGGAGAGGCCGTGCTGACCTCCCCACTGGATGCAGCTAGCTAGTGAGTTGACTAAAAAAGTAATAAACCCCTACTTAGAAAAAGCAGAGATTAGCAGAAAGTCCAAAAGAGTCCTTATGCTCATAAGCAGAAGCTACTGATGTAATTTTCAAAACATTCAAAGACAATGGTTCCTTAAGATGTTGCTAGTGCTGAAAAGGTGGATCTTTCAATCACCCGGTGACATGTATACATATCGTGAAGTCCCTCCACCGAGAATAATGAGCCTCTTACCAGATGGCAAGTAACCAGAGCAGTTGGCTATAGCCCAGCCACGGCCTTTGGGTTCCCCAGGGATCACAGGTAAAAAGCCAGCAGCGTCACGACCGTTTTGAAATCAATCGCTCCAATGCAGGAAATTGTATAAAAGAAAGGACGCATATAGCGTAATACCGTTGGGTAACAAGTTTTAATAAAAAGTAATGTACTTACAGCAAGTTGAAATAAAAACAGCAGGTGTTTTAAAATGTAAATGCCGGCCGGCATACAGGAGCCCTCCTCCCGAGCGTGGTGACGTCACTGGCGTAGCCTCCCAAACACGTTTCGTCACAAAGGGGACGTTCTCAATGGGGGAGACCCCCATTGAGAACGTCCCCTTTGTGACGAAACGTGTTTGGGAGGCTACGCCAGTGACGTCACCACGCTCGGGAGGAGGGCTCCTGTATGCCGGCCGGCATTTACATTTTAAAACACCTGCTGTTTTTATTTCAACTTGCTGTAAGTACATTACTTTTTATTAAAACTTGTTACCCAACGGTATTACGCTATATGCGTCCTTTCTTTTATACAATTTCCTGCATTGGAGCGATTGATTTCAAAACGGTCGTGACGCTGCTGGCTTTTTACCTGTGATCCCTGGGGAACCCAAAGGCCGTGGCTGGGCTATAGCCAACTGCTCTGGTTACTTGCCATCTGGTAAGAGGCTCATTATTCTCGGTGGAGGGACTTCACGATATGTATACATGTCACCGGGTGATTGAAAGATCCACCTTTTCAGCACTAGCAACATCTTAAGGAACCATTGTCTTTGAATGTTTTGAAAATTACTGGTTTCACTCTATCGGAAGGGGGTCTGTTTTTTCCAGCTGGTGTGTAAGCAGTCAAAGTGCCAAGCTTGCATACAGACAGAGCATATGTAGGGGTTGGGGACATTTTTTCTTCTGCTCCAGCAAAAATCAGGAAGTTTTTTTTACTGGAAATAGACCAGTGGGTATTGGTGAAAGCTGCCTAGAGTTTTAAGCTTTCACTCTGAGAAAGCATGGGCAGCCTATTGCTTGGATAATTTTTGCAGTCTCCTCAAATTCCTTTCTCGTCCATTGAAAAGACTAATGAGGACCAAGGGGGATTGAAATTCTTTTTGTGCCTCAAATTTCATTCGAGTCCCTCTAACCAGCTGCCATTATTTTGACCCAGTTTGCATTTCTGTCCCTACCCATGTTTGCTTGACAAGGGTAGGGACAGCTTTACGTGGAAAATATATTTAAATAAAAAAAAAAATTAAAAAAAGGAAATTTGTAAATAATTGGAGCAAAAAAATAAAATTCATAAAAACAATTGTGATGGTGGGTAGAAATATATTAATGTGGGAGCGCCCAGTCCATGAACTGAAGGAAAGGGTCTGTTTTCAAGAGTTCTTTAACGTGTGATTCAGTAGGGCAATATTTTCCATATAGTAAAGTGCTTGCATACTGTCCTGACACTAGCCAATTTTTGTCAAACACATACCCGAAGTCTATATTTTTAATATTTCAGCAACAACTAGGGATACAGGGATGGAAGGGGGTTTGTGAAATGTGGAGTTGTGGTTTTGAAGTGTTTAGATGCACTCTGTTTTAACATTTTTATAAAAGACTATGTTCAGAAGGTTTTGTCCCTTTCATGACCAGCACTATACTAATTTAACTGGCAATTACTAGGTCACACAACACAGTTATCAAATGAAATTTATATAATTTTTATTACACAAACAGAGCTTTCTTTTAGTGGTATTTTATCACCAGTGGGTTTTTTTTTTTTTTTGGGGGGGGGTTGCTATATAAATAAAAACATTGAGAGCCGGTTCACACTGGGGCGACTTGGGATCCGACTTGAAGTCGCCTCAAGACGTCCCAAGTCGCGCTGTCGAGAAAAGCAATGCAAGTGAATGGGAGCGGTTTTAATACACGCGACTCCAGTCGCTCCGACTTCAAAAGAAGTTCTTGTACTACTTCAATCCGACTTGTAGGCGATTTGTACCCATTGATTTCCATGGAAGTCTGATCCAAGTCTGATCCAAGTCTGATCACTGTCTTAACTGAAGCGACTTTCCAGGAAGATAACATACATTTCTCAGGCAAACCTCTCCCTCCCCCTCCCTCCCCTAGAGCTGATTGTTGTTTGATTGGCCACTGGAAAGTCTCCTGTCCTGAAAACGACTTCAAGTCGTGTTGTAAATCGCCCCAGATCGCCCTGTGGTTCATGCTCAAGTCGTGTCGGAGTCGCCTCTGAAAGTCGCGCTGGAAGTCGTGTCGCCCTAGTGTGAACCGACTCTTAGAAAAAAAAATAGTTTTTCTTAGTTTCTGTTATAAAATTTTGCAAACTAATAATCTTTTCTCTACAAACTATGGTATGTATACAGTATTTGAAAATTCATCAATCCTGATTTACTGACTGCCTATCTCATTTCTTGAGGCCCTTAAATGCCAGGACAGCACAAATACCTCCCAAATGACCCCTTTTTGGAAAGTAGACACTCCAGGGTATGGCATGGCAAGTTTTTTGAAGTTGTAATTGGATGTCACAAATTTTTGAAAAATTAAGACGGTAGTAAGCTCAATAATGGCATGCAATGCCAAGCTGCGGTTTCCAAAGCGAGCAAAGTCCTTTCTTGTATTAAGAGAGGTATGGACTCCAGAGACAGAGATATCATTTTGCCCCTGTACAAATCATTAGTAAGACCTCATCTGGAATATGCAGTTCAGTTTTGGGCACCAGTTCTCAAAAAGGACATCGGAGAACTGGAGAAAGTGCAGAGAATGGCAACCAAACTGATAAGAGGCATGGAGGAAAGATTAGAGGAACTGAATTTATTCACTCTTGAGAAGAGGAGAATAAGGGGGGATATGATCAACATGTACAAATATATAAGAGGTCCATACAGTGAACTTGGTGTTGAGTTATTCACTTTACGATCAACACTGAGGACAAGGGGGCACTCTTTACGTCTAGAGGAAAGGAGATTTCACCTCCAAATACGGAAAGGTTTTTTCACAGTAAGAGCTGTGAAAATGTGGAACAGACTCCCTCCAGAGGTGGTTCTGGCCAGCTCAGTAGATTTCTTTAAGAAAGGCCTGGATTCTTTCCTAAATGTACAGAATATAACTGAGTACTAAGATTTGTAGGTAAAGTTGATCCAGGGTAAATCCGATTGCCTCTCGGGGGATCAGGAAGGAATTTTTTCCCCTGCTGTAGCAAATTGGATCATGCTCTGCTGGGGTTTTTTGCCTTCCTCTGGATCAACTGTGGGTATGGAGTTGGGTGTATAGGATTTTACTGTGTTTTTTATTTTGTTTTTTTATTTTTTGTGGTTGAACTGGATGGACTTGTGTCTTTTTTCAACCTGACTAACTATGTAACTATGTAAACCTCTGGGTGTTATTTTTTTTTGCACCCTGCAAGGTAAAGGCATAATGTGCTAGTATGCATCGCGTACTAGTACAATATGTGAAACTTACCTTACAACAAAGCCCTTCACCACTGACAAGGCTTCCCTCTTCACCTGTCTTCCTTCAGGGTTGGCGGACTCCGACTGTGAGACTGGCCAGAGTCGCGATGACGTCACTCACCATAGTGACACTATGCTACTCTGGGGTGGTTGTGATCAGGGATTTATTCTATTTTTTACACTGTGAATACTTGTTACAGTGATGATCAGTTGTTTGAACTGTCATGAGTGACTTTCAGTTACGACTCATTAATTGTTTACTATTGTGATGCTGTGAATGGCCACAGCTAATCACATGGTACAGGGTGCTGTGATTGGCCCAGGTACCATGTGATAGCTGTGGGCCAATCACATCATCACAATAGTAAGCAAGCTGTCATGAATGAAAGCCATTCATGACAATTTTACTTACATTGTATCATGTGTTTGCTATGATTTTTTCATAGCGATCACATGATACCCTGGTCCATACAGCAGGCAGGTACCAAGCACTGTGATCCGCTGACAGGCTTGCACTACTTCGAGCGCAGGGGCACCCCAGTGCGCATGCGTGTCATGACGTACAGGTACTTTGCGGTGCTTGGGAAGCCGTCCACTAGCATTAAATGTACTGCTGGTGGTGGGCAAGTGGTTTTAAAAATAAATAAATGTAGGTTTTTGAACAAAAAAATGTGCAGTTTATTTTACAGGAGCCTGTAAAGAATTGCACTCGTGATCTGTGGATCGCGGGTACAATGAGGTATTTGCAGAAAGTTTTGCGCTATAGGCAGTATGAATGAACTACAAGCATGCCAATCAGCACACTCACAGTCCATTGAAACTGTAAGTCCATCTGTGGCGGTGGTAGACAGGACTTGCTGTTTGTTCATTTACAGATCTGTGAATGAAGGACATTTTTAAAATATGACATTGAATGTGGGAAGAAGAACCCCAGCATGCTGTCAGTGGGGGTTAGCTGCATAGTAACAAGTTACACCTAAATACAGATGTAACATATTACTAAAGGTTAACCTGTCCTTTAAACTTTGTTTTGCCTTTTTTAATAAACAGTGTGGTACTGCAAAAAAAAAAAAAAAAAAGCTCATAAACAATAGTGTTAAACTGTATTTCCATAGTTCATTTTGTACATATGCAAGAAAATGCAGAAAGCCTTATAGCCCCTGGGATTTTTTGGGAGGGCGATATAAAAAGTTACCATAGATATATAAAACAGATATGTAAACAAGTATCTAAAAGACGTGAACTAAAGTTCAAAAGATAAACAGCGCTATTGAATTGTTATGTCAATTCAGAGAATAAAGGCCAGTGGACACAGTTGGTGTAAAAGGTGATCAAATCATAAGTGTAAGTGCACCAAATCAGCTCAAGGAAAGATACCTCTATAAGCGGTTAAACTCACCCACCAGAGGTATGAGCCTACCACAGCACAGCAAGATTAAAGCTCTGCAGTTACACCATCTGGTCCTCCAGGTATTGATAAGGCAAAGCACGTCTCAGCAAAGTGTCATGTAAGAAAAATAAAGATACAAATGATAGTGCAATATTGTCTAGATGAAACTGGCTCAGATAAGTAAATTGACCTAAGGTGAATGCCTGTACAATATAACACTGTTAAGTAAGCATATAAACAGTAAAGGTTTCACCGCTGTCACCGCCGTTTTCTATCCTCCAGGGGCCGCGCGCGTGCTGTGCAGGAACTGCTGTAGCAAGTGCTGGATTATGGTTGGTAGTAGGTGGAGCGCAGGTGGAACGCAGTCTGTATCCGTGTGTAGCGCCGTTGTAGCCACGCCCTAAGGTTTGATCACCTTTTACACCAACTGTGTCCACTGGCCTTTATTCTCTAAATTGACATAACAATTCAATAGCGCTGTTTATCTTTTGAACTTTAGTTCACGTCTTTTAGATACTTGTTTACACATCTTTTAAATGGGTTTTCCCGTTTTTATTCAAATAGCTGCTTTTTAGAAAACACCACTTTCACATTTGTGGCGTTCTCTTATTTATCCTTGGTATCCTTTATTCCACTTTACACTTGGTCACTCTAAGGTGTTTTTGTAACACTAAGCGCCGGCAGTGCAATATTAGGCCTTTTTTGCACTCTTCTTCTCTATATAAAACTGATACTTTATTGTGGACAATGGTTAAAAACCAACTTAAAAGATGACCCAGTACAAAACATGTACAATAGAGCTATTACTTGTTCATACATCGGTACAAATTGCTTCATACAAACATTGTAATCTCTACATGTTTCGCAAAACAAAGTTCACTTCAATAGGAGTTTGGTGCTACCAGCTGAAAGTTTAAAAATCTAGGAATAAACCCAAAATTATAATGAGAGAAAAAAAAAAAAAAAAGGAGGAAGGAAGTAGACTTACCACTCATCAGGATATTCCACTGATAACCAAAAAGAAAGATAGGGGCTAGAGCCGTCCATACATGTTCAGGAACCCACAGCGGGAAAAGTCTGTTCGGGGGGCTGTGGATATGGGGGAGCAAGCCAGAATATGGAGAACTAGGGAAAGAGAGCCAAGGACACAAGTTACTCCTGCAAATAAGAAAATGTTCTAGTGAATATTTAGACCTTGGATCTCCACAAGGGCGGCTAGCTAAAGAGGAAAAACCTCTATAAAAATCAGTACAGCAAAAGTAAAAGAGAAGGTGTAAAACAGCTGTTTTGGGTGGCATGTTACCTCATGGTGAATGTAGAAGTAATGGAATGTCCACGACAGGTGTCTTTTCTGTGCTCTTTATTACCCAGCCGGGTAAAAACAGTAAACTTGTGGTGAAAGGTAGAGTTGAAAGGAGAAGAACAGCAGATTCAGGCGTAGTAATAGGGAAACAGTCCGGCTCCCACGTGTATCACTTCTTGCGCCACTCCTGCCTGAGTGGACTTAGTGTACCTGGACAGGCCTCTCTCACTGACCTGGCAGCCAGAGTATCACTCGAACCTTTAGGGAAAAGTCTCTGCCACAGACCCTCCTGGAGTGGACTAAGGGAAAAACCTCTTCCACAGGCCCTCCTGGAATGAACTTGATTACGGAGATGATCCTCCTCGATAGAATTTCGGATGCATTTCCTTCAAATCGTTTTCAGGTACCGACTGACAGGTGACCAGCCTCTCAGTGTCTGGCTACCTTGATCCTGGGTTTGTCGAGACCCTATTGGATCGCCAGCCTCTCATTGGCTCTCCTCAGATGGTCTCCCCACCGAACAGCTATCTTGCTTGGGATCTTAGGATTGGGAACCCAGTCGACTACTGGGCTCCCTGCCACAGCTCAAATGTTCCGGACCAACATGGTCCTGGAACCAGGAACACCGCGTGGCACACGCACCCCGGCCTGGAAGGCCATTACACCGGGGTGCCGCACTCAAAGAAGATGACAGACCAAATGGCGTCTGTCCCATAAATACCCTCCCCCAGCATGCACAGCGAGGAAACTCCCTCCTGATTGGCTGCTAGGGAAGAGCACCCAAACCTCGACTCCACTGCTGCCACATATTGTCCTGGGGTGGGAATAGCACCCCAGTAACAATACTGTAGAATGAGCCCACAGCACAGCCAAGCTGAGACAGAGACCCATATTTAAACATATTAACGGGATCAGAGTCAGTTAACACTCTGATCCCCCTCTAAATTTAACTAGCACCGGAACTTTGAAGTAACCAGGCGCTACACAGCAATAACAAATAGAGGTATACATAATACCTTGAGTATACAAACTAGTAAGACAATACATGTTAGGAGTATTCCGGCCTAAAGACCACCATAAAGGAGGCCAACTAGAGAAGGCAAACCTCCATAAATATCAGTAAAGCCTGGGCAAAAGATCAAGTGTGAAGCAATGCTAACAAATCCAAATATCAATAGTGCCAAAAGAAGTAGTATAAGGAACCAGATGTAAATGTAAATGACAACCTGAAGTGAGGGAACAAGCCAAAGAAAGGATCAGGTGATCGCCATTGTACTTACATTAAAACAGAGTAGTACCAGGACAGGGCCTCTGCTCCCAAGAATAGATGGTGCAAATGCAACTATCCCCTACCTGTGCTCTTTACTTATACCCTACCCAGGGCACAGGGCCACTCCTTCCCATCCAGTGCCATGTAGAAGGTGGCATACAGTGGCCTCTAAGCAAATCAACTGCCATGGAACAAAGCACAAAATGCCTGCCAAAATGCACGACTGTGCATGCGCGCAGTACGTGCTGCGTGATGACATCACATGCGCAATATGCACACGCAGTGTTATAACGTGATAATGTCACGCCAATGCGCAATGCATGCTCAGCCATCGGCAAAAGAACAGAGCGCCGATGTAAACAAAGGACTACTCTAAAAACACAGATCCATAAAAGGGGGGGAGAGTTGGGACTTTGAATGAGATGCGTTTTTAATTATATACAGTTAGACAGATTAATTTGGTTTAGTGCTTTTTTGCTTGGTAACTTTGAGCCTGGCTATTATGGAAACATTTTTTATATTCCATATATATACTTAATCGCATACTGCTAAAAACGCATCTCATTCAAAGTCCCAACTCTCCCCCCTTTTTATACATTTACAGGGATGGAGGCCTGTGGTAGTGTCTATCACATGCCTCATTCAAAGTCCCAACCCTATTCCCCCCTTTTTTAATACTATTCAGGGATGGAGATGCATTTTCAGGAGTGGAATAGAGTGCCTCCACCGATCTACCACCAACAGCTAACTTATGCATTGTAATTTTTTTGACTAGCTGACCCAGTTTGATGTGGTCCGCACCTAGTCTGGTGGTATTTTGGTTTGGTAGGCATGTTTGGTTCCACTCCTGCATTTCTTTTGTTTTTACAGTGCCCTTTTTTGCCAGACCAGCTATAGGTAGGGGCGGGTTTAGGTCATCACCTGCCCCCTATCTACTGATTAGCACGCCTGTGCTCCTCTTTAGGAGGCTTTAAAAATCATAGCTAGGACTGCAGTACACGGAGTGCCTTGACGTTGGCCTGCAGCTTACCCAGGTATTTGCAAATACATGCAACTAAACCTCTGTTTTTAATTACATACAGTTAGACAGATTCATTTGGTTTAGTGCTTTTTTTGGTTGGTAACTTTGAGCCTGGCTATTATGGAAAAAAAAATTATATTCCATATATATATACTTAATCGCATACTGCTAAAAACGCATCTCATTCAAAGTCCCAACTCTCCCCCCTTTTTATACATTTACAGGGATGGAGGCCTGTGGTAGTGTCTATCACATGCCTCATTCAAAGTCCCAACCCTATTCCCCCCTTTTTTAAAACACAGATCCAAATCCCCAGGGAAACAAAGGAAGAAAAAAAAGCTCACAAACAATAGTGTTAAACTGTTTTGCCACACTTTGATTTGCGCAAATTTGGGGACTTTATTTATATTTTAGATCCTATAGCTTTTTAGTCTATTGTGGCTGCTATTTCCAATGTTCAATTCAGGCCTATTACCAGGCTGGATAAAAAAAAAATCCTCCATACTGCATACTGCACACAGTAGTAGCTACCTACATTTCCAGGAACTGTCACAGTTGCTGATTGCTAGCAGTGCGATACAGGAGATACCAATGCTACCATTTATTATCAGGAATAGTGAATTCCTGAACTTGTGCCATGTGGGATCAATTTTCCCACTTCCCTTGTGGAATGGCTATATTGTATTGTCACACAGTTATTTAGTGGGTATCTTTAGGAGCAATTATAGTGGAATATCCCTGTCTCTGAGATAGGAATCTTTTGTTTAATAGCATGGCACAAGTTTTTTCACATGTCAAGCGGCACAAGATAACAAGCAATGATTAATCTGGGTTATTCCTCAGGGTGCACTTTATTTGACAAATTAATGTGGACAAGTCTTTAGAGTATTCTCTGCCGCTGACCTCAGTGCCCAGATGTTTGTTAAAGCAGAACACTGCTAGGAAAAGGGCTTCAAACAAATATTCTCCCTGAGCAGAGGAGACAGAAAATTAATATGACATCTGCACTTCATTAAAGGGAAATAAACTATTTCAGATTTAACTGGGTACAGATAAATTATACTGTGGATTAAAGGAAGACAAATGTGTCAAATTTGGTTACATTCTGGAGCAATGTGGTGGCATTTTCCATTTTCTTAAAGCTAAATTCCAGGAAGAAATGTTATTGTATATGTATACAGGTGCTTCCATATATGTCTTGGACTTACAGTGCACAATCCTCTTACCAGTCATCAAAATTGTCATCTTTATTCCCTGAAAATCCCTCTATAATCTGTTCACAGGACTGGCCACCACCAGGGTTGGACTGACCATTCGGGCACTGCACGAGGGCCCCATGCCACTAGGGGGCCCCATCAGGGTTGCCAGCCTCAGTAAAACCAGGGACAGTATGTAAAAATCTGTGTTTAAAAAAAAATCACAAGATCATAGCTGCCCAGCCTCTCCAGTACCCTTTCAGTGTGTGTATGTGTATTCTGTGTGTGTGTGTATGTATACTGTGTAGGTATACTGTATACCGAGGGCCAGATTCTCGTACATCCGCATTACACATTTCAACGCGTAAATCAGCGTACACGCCCCTAGTGGCCAGCGTAAATATGCAGTTACGATCCGACGGCGTAAGAGACTTACGCCTGTCGGATCTAAGGGAAATTATGCGTAACTGATTCTAAGAATCAGGCGCATAGATACGACGGCGCAACTCAGAGATACGATGGCGTATCTTGTTTGTGAATCTGGACCTGTGTGACCACATAATCTATTGCCCGGGGGCCCCATGAGTTGTCAGTCTGCCCCTGGTCGCCACTATGCCCGCTATCCCCCCAGCCAACCGTCTTTTACATTCCCCGTTGTAGTTCTTTGTAAAGCAAGGGCTGATGTAATTACAAACACTGATAGGAAGTGACTTTGCTGCTTCTGAGATGCCCAGAGCCTGGGGATTGAGGAAGGGGCCATGTAAACAAAGGATGTCACAGACTTTTAAAACAGAACATTTTAAAATGTGAAATTTTAATCAAATCACATTAGCTTATCTATCTATACAGGGCTATATTGTCCAGACTTAAAGGAGAAGTCCAGCCGGAGCTCATACGGCTGGGCCTCTCCTATGGGTCACAGGAGTGCAATTTGTTTTGCACTCCTGTGACCCGTTTTCAGCAGAGAGCGGTCTGAAGTCCGCTCTCTGCTGACATCACAAAGATCAGTTCAGGCACCACGTCATCCCGACTTAGGAAGTCTGGTTCTGCCAGGTGCCTGGACTGATGGCAATTTCAGCCTCTCAGCTCCCCGCTCCCCGCCCCTCCACAGCTCAGTGATCCAATGAGCATGGCGGAGCAGAGAGGAGAGCTGCTGACTGACAGTCAGCTGCTCTCCGCTCGGGGAGGTGAGAAAACTGAGCCATCAGGGATGTTTGGTGGCTTGGTTCTCAGTGAAGAGGCAGCAGGGGACAGATGCAGCATCCACCTAGGAAAGTGTGAATATGGCATGAAAAAAAAATCCCATACTGTCTGGTACACACTATTCGTTTTTTTTTTTTCGTTCAACCTCACAGGTTGATCGGAAAAAAAAAAATCAGTCAGCTCCGGTCAGAGCCACTGTACTAACAATCCGACGTTAATACAGTGATCTCCCCCACTGAGCTGTTCTGGCCCCCTGCAAGAACACTCCGATCAGTGATTTCTGCCATTGGCGGAGAGCTCTGATTGGGAGTCGGTCAGTTGCTGGTTAAGAGAATTCCCTTGTCAGCACTGTCTGTGTTGATGGGGGAATAGTGTGAATTCCTTTCCTGCAATTCATGGCTGCAGGAAAGACATTTTCACTGTGTATGACCAGCCTTAGCCCCTGTTCACACTTATGCGACTTGTCATGCGATTTGACCGTTCCAAAACGCATGACAAGTCGCACCCCATTGCCGACAATGGAACCGTTTATATCGCTACAAGTCATGTCGCAGCGATTATGAAAAAGGGTAAAAGGGTACTACTCTACTTTTTATTTCATTGCAACTTGCATAGACTTCACTTAAATTAAGTCGCAAGCTGCAATGAAATCGGCAGTGCAAATCGCACTGATGCAGAGCAATTTCAAAGCCGCACTGGTGTGAACCAAGGCTTAACCTCCATCCCAGAGTTCGTCTTCAAAATGAAACAATGGGCAAAAGGAAATATGACGTATATGATGCAGGCTGTCAATATCATTATTACAGCAGCTTTGTCTTCCTGACTCCTCTTGTAACATTGTTTTATTTTCTGTTGATCCTGCCAGTAGATCGGTGAATTGATCAATTCTTGTTATAGGGTGACAATGCCATTTGTTTTGCAAATTACTGCAGCATTATCACCCTGTAGACATGTAGCTAGATTCAGGATGGCGAGCGCATAGTTGCGGCGGCGTAGCGTATGCAGGGGTCAAGTCCTGGGGAAAAAAGTGTGGGAACTCTCACCCAAGATCCACTCCCCCACCAAAAAAATGATACGCTCATATGCATAATTACTAAACTGCTTGCTTAGAAAGAAGCAAGTTCTTTCTAAATCTCGCGGTAACTCGCGGCAGACCTCCGCAATGTCTCCTGGGAACAATGACAAAAGCTCCCAGGAGACATTGCGGCATCGAGGAATACCCGCACACTACCCAATGAATCCATATACAGGAAGCGGCCAGTAACATAAAGGATTACTAAGGTTCGTCTGCCCCTGACAGTGACTCGAGCTGGGCATCGCCGCTTAGTGAAGGATTGGCTCGGGCATCTCGGCTGCTCTAGTCCTGCAAAGGGAACTGCGTTCCTGCTGTGAAAAAAGTGCAGGAACTCCGTTCCCACGCGTTCCCGCAGGACTTGAGCCCTGAGCGTATGGCATTTACACTACGCCGCCGTAAGTTAGCGAGGCAAGTACATGATTCACAAAGTGCTTGCCTGCTAAGTTACGGCGACGTAGCGTAAATCGGGCAGGCGTAAGGGCGGCTAATTCAAATTCGGCTGAGGGGGCATGTTTTATGTTAATGGGGCTTGACCTGACGTGATTGATGTATTTTACGAACGGCGCATGCGCGTCCGCCTACATATCCCAGTGTGCATTGCGGCAAAGTACGCCGCACGGTCCTATTGATTTCGACGTGGACTTAAATGACGTAAAACCCTATTCACGGACGACTTACGCAAACAACGTAAAATTTTCAAGTTTCGACGCGGGAACGGCGGCCATACTTAACATTACTATTCCAGCTATTTGATGGAATAACTTTAGGCCTGATAATGCGTTACGTAAACGGCGTATCTGTACTGCGTCGGAGGGGCGTACGTTCGTGAATAGGTATATCTAGTGATTTACATATTCTACGCCGACCGCAATGGAAGCGACACCTAGCCGTCAGCCTAAAAATTACACTTTAGGATACGACAGTGTAAGACACTTACGCCGCTTGTATCTGAGCCTAATTTAAGCGTATCTGGTTACCAGAATACGCTTAAATTAGCGCCGACGCAAATTCAGACTTAGGCTGGCGTATCTACTGATACGCCAGCCTAAGTCTCTCTGAATCTAGCTAATGTTATTCTAAAATGGATATGTCTTTTTAGGTAAATGAAGGTGATAATGGTATTTGTCCACAGATACAGTGCAGTGAGTGAGCATTTAACACTATTTAAGACACAAAAAATGTTAACCTACAGGTTAATCAGGTGAAAGTAAAAAAAAAAAAATGAAAATGAATGCATCCACCATATCTAAGGGCATGTAAGCTACAAATGCACTCCATTTTTGTTTTTAGAAGATATGCTTTAACCCTTTCACTGTCAAAGCCATTTTTGCCTTTTTTTTTTTTTTGTTTTGTATACCATAAAATAAGAATTTTAAGCCTGAAGTTTAGTTAAAATCCAAAAACAGCATATATTTAATTCCACACTTCTCATCACCTCCCTATATAATCTTTTATGTAGCAGCCTGCAGGAAGGAGCAAGGGGAATAGTATAGAGCAGGGATATGCAATTAGCGGACCTCCAGCTGTTGCTGAACTACAAGTCCCATGAGGCATAGCAAGACTCTGACAGCCACAACCATGACACCCAGAGGCAGAGGCATGATGGAACTTGTAGTTTTGCAACAGCTGGAGGTCCGCTAATTGCATATCCCAGGTATAGAGTGAGGCCTCGTACACACGACCGAGGAACTCGTCGTAAATGAAACATCGTTTTCCTCGACGAGTTCCTTGTCAGGCTTGTCGAGAATCTTGACAAGCTTTCTTTGCGTACACACTGTCAAGACAAAATCTTGTCGTTCTATAAAGGGGAAGTTTGATTCCACTGGCGCCACCCTTCTGAGAATGTGCGGGTTTCTAAGCATACACACAAACGTGTTTCTCGTCGAAAACCAGCCCGACGGGGAACACGACGAGGAAATTGAGATTCCTGACGAGGAAAAAAGGAACTTGTTCTCTTTTTTTCTCATCGAGTTTCACGACAGTTTTCTCGATGAAAAACATACACACGACCGTTTTTCTCTGCAAAAAAGCTCTGCCAAGTTTCTTGATGGATTCTGATGAGGAAAACGGTCGTATGTACGAGGCCTGACACTTCAGTGGCAGCTCTGAATTTGCTAGGGCTACTAATATCACATCCAAGATACTGTCACCCATCGGCACTCTGAAGCTTTTGGATGTTTGCAAAAAAAATATCCATACATTTGTTAACTGCTTCCCACCCGCTGTATAGTAAAATGATGGACAAGTGGGAGCACTCTCATTTTGTGAGGAAGTAGGCTTTTTACCATGTGATCAGCTGTGTCCAATCCTGGCTGTTCACAGTGTAAACAGAAAATGACGGCTATCGGTATTCCTCTCCTCATGCTGACAGCGCACCTGGAAAGGAGAGCAGGCAAGCGGCATTCCTAAGCAGGGAAATCTGCAGTGACAATCAGGGCACTGATCATCACTGTCCTGATTATGAGTGCAGCCCCAACAGTGCCCACCAGTGCTGCCAATCAGTGACCATCAATGCTGCCTATCAGTGCCTATTAGTGATGCCTTTCAGTGCCCATCAGTGATGCCTGTCAGTGCCCATCAGTGCTTCCTCATCAGTGCCAACTATCAGTGCCACATATCAGTGCCCATCAGTGCTTCCTATCAGTGCCTATCATTGCCACCTATCCATGCCGCCTATCAGTGCTGCATATTAGTGCCTCCTCATTAGTGCCACCTCATCAGTGCCACCTCATCAGTACCCATCAATGTAATCTCATCAGTGCACATCAGTGAAAGAAAAAAATTACTTATTTCGAAAATATTATAACAGAAAACCTTTTGTTTTTTTAATTTTTGGTCTTTTTTCATTTTGTTTAGCAAAAAATAAAAAACCCAGTGGTGATTTAAAAAACACCAAAAGAAAGCTCTATCTGTCTAAAAAAATATATAAAAATGTAATTTGGGTACAGCATTGCATGACTGCGCAATTGACATTCAAAGTGCGACAGCGCTGAAAGCTGAAAACTGGCCTGGGCAGGAAGGGGGTGAAAGTGCCCAGTAGGCAAGTGGTAAATACCAATATCATTTGAAAGGTGAGATGGATAAATATGGTCAGCTCCCAAGCCTTATTATTTTTTTTGCATATCTATCTATCTATCTATCTATCAAATCTTCCTAATCTAATATCCAAAGTAGGGGCTTGTATTTATATGTATTTAATTATCTATATAAGGAACTGATACACTGGATACTATTAGGCTCCTTTTCTGTATCAATGCAAACTCAAAATTTTTCCTCAGTTCCACTGAAGCATTAAAATAACTCCGAAGCATATGATTTTTTGCTCCTGGTAAATTGTTTTTGCTGCACTGAATCTCTTTGAGATAACCTTGTTTTGAAGGAGGCCTAGCTGGATAAAGATCAACTATTTGGCAGTACGCACACACTCCCGAGAATGTGCTAATCAGTCCATCATCCTGTTGATGTAGTTTAATATGACCCACTGGTCAGATACAAGAGTGGAAGATGGAGATAAAGTCTGTACTTTTTCTATGTGCTGATCAAGAAACAGTCCACTTTCTTCCTACCGCATAACTGAAGAGTTTATCTTAGCTGTGTGAAGCTTTTAGGAAGATAAATGTCTTAGCTCAGCTGTCTTCAGTTTCTAACTGTACTGACATGATGAAGATTTTTTTATCTAGTCTTGAGCCTTAATCCTGTGTCAAAACTTGGAGAAATATGTGTATACAGTATTTGGTGTTAGAGTAAGGCCAGTGGGGCTTTATGTTTAAATGCTTAGTAAATTAACCATTAAAAAACTTCATAGCTTCCATAGATTCTAAGTAGTGAGCTGTGTGTTCACAATGCGACCACACTCACCCTCATGGCACTCGCATCATGCAATGTCTTCATTAACACAAGCATCTTTCTGACTGGGTAGATAGGGTTTTAGTCATAGGAACATCATTCAATCTTTTTGGATCAGACTACTATTGCCAGACCTTTCTGGATAGCATAACACTGTGTTTTTCTTCAGAAAATCAAAGACTAATTTATAAATTGCAAATTGCCCTAATTGCAGTTATATCTTCACTTTACTGAAGGCATTCAAATCAAATTAGTTGCCATCTTACAAACATTTGAATCTCTATTCATGGCTCAGGGTACATATATTTACCGTCTGGTGCTCCATTCTGATGTCCCACAGCTCTACCGGGTCTAGCCAGCACTCCAGCTATCTCTTCTTGAGTATTGGAGATTTACTGTTGCCCAATATCAGCAAGGATGAGGGAGCTTGTAGACATTGGGATGTTTAAGTATTTTGAACAAAGGTTCAGTAGAATAAGGCAGCCATGGTATTAAAACATTTTTATGACAATGCTTCAATCTCTGATTCCCTGTGAAAGCTAAAAACAGCTCTAGTTAGAAGGTTAGCTTTATTATGCTGGGCCACAAGTGTGAGGCCGCGTACACACGACTGGTTTTCTCAGCAAGAATCCAGCAAGAAACTCGATGGGAGATGTATTCTGCCGAGAAAACCGGTGTGTACACTTTTCGCCGAGAAACCCGTCGGGAAACTTATCGAGCCAAAAAGAGAGCATGTTCTCTATTTCCTCGACGGGCAATGGGAAAATTTGTCTCAACAAGTTATTTGACAGCCGAACAAGGAACTCGACGGGGAAAACAATGTATTTCGCCCGTTGAGTTTCTCGGTCGTGTGTACACGGCCTAACTTTGTAGGCCAATAGGTTAACCCTTGGCAGGGTTTGATTTCCATCACTAGCATACCTCCCAACTTTCTGAGATGGGAATGAGGGACACCTATTAGCAGTTAAATAAAACAGATGAAGAAGAATTATGGAAAGAAACGATTGATTAAACACACAAGTGTTTTTTTATGACTACTATTCCTTTTTATTAGCTTGTGAAATTTACAAATGCATCAATTTAGAAATGGGATGAAAGGTTTAGAACTGGAAACACTTTTTGATAAGTAGTGCATTTTATATAAAACTATATAGATCAGACCAAAATGAGGGACAAATGAGGAGGAAGGAGGGAGAGAGGGACTTTGTTTTAAATGAGAGACAGTCCCTTGAAATCAAAGACAGTTGGGAGCTCTGCAGTAGAGCCTACAGGCACACAAACTGCAATTGCCACAGTCCAGGAAATATTAAGCTCCTCCTATAAGCAAATCATATCCTTGCGCTTAAAAGCACAAATATAGCTCTCTTGTATACTCCCGGGAAATGTGCACTGATTTTGTCTCTAAGTAACACAGGCACAGATGCCGATATCACGTTGAGCTTAGCCGAATCCTGTATAGAATGGGCAGCTCCGTTTATTTATACTGTCAACATGAATAACAAAAGAAGGTGGTGGCTTCAGAATCAGCCAATCAGACATATCTATTTTTTCAAAAGAACCAATCATACACATGTATATATTCAAATAGAATACTAGCAGTGACGTGTACAAACGGTCATGTGCAGAGCCATGCGGCATGCTTTCTGTGAGACAAAGAATGTCTCACAACTTAAACACTACAAAGATGGCTCTGAACATGACCGTGTGCACACCAACCCACTGCTACCAATGACGCAAACCATACTCTATCATGGCTCAGTGGGCCATCATTTTCGTATAGTTATGCTATAGTTCCCATGTACGCAGATCTGTTTGCTCGGAGCCAAAGATGCAGTCGCCGTGAAATGACCAGTCTCTTGGTGAGTCATAAATGAACATCCCTAAAAGAGAAAACACATCTGCAGGAAGGTTTTCGCGGCCAATGGTCTTCCGCCAACGTCTGTATGTGCGAATACGCTCACATGAGCGTATTACATCAAAACCGACACTGGGGGACATCTGACAACATACATTAATACAAATTTCCACAACTCCACAGCAGTGCCTTTCTACCAGGGTCACCTCTTTTACATGCAACATTTTAGTGTTTTGCTAGTGATAACCTAGATAATTATATTATGCCAATATGTAAATAGGCTTTTATGAGCTGACTGCATTTCTACTGATGAGAAATGTGTGGTTAATTTCGCTACAGGGAAAAGCCATCACTTTTTATCTGGCGCTTGCTCATACAAGCCTTCTGTGTCTAATGGTAAATAAGGCACAGTAGACTCTTCTTGTGCATTAATAAACAGGATGGTTGCCTGTATGTGTGCTCATCACTCTGCATTATCCAGAACTTCAATCAAATTTGCCCATCGCTGTTTAAGGGCAAATCATTTGACAGAGTAAACCTCATTGTCTGCTGAAAATAGATGAAAGGCTTGCAATAAATATTATTTGAAAATTATTGCAATCAAAGTTACTTCCATAGTCAAAATGTAGTCATTAAAATAATGGTTATTGCCCATGGGAGTCATTGATTCACTTACTGCATGCAGCTTTCCAGGCTGGACCTAGTCTGTGTATATGTGTGCATAACTGGAGTAGGGAAGCTTCTTTGGAGTCAGGAATTTACATACATTTTTCAAAGTTTGTCAGCACTATACACATTCGTTATATAAATACAATTACAGTGTCATGCTACAATAATTCTAGCTGTATACATAATCACATCCTCATTGACTGATTATGCTCTAATGAGTAGCACGGTCATAGTGGGATTTAGTGTAACATTTAGACTCATGCAAGTACTGAACACGTTTGAGCAAGTTGGATTCATAGACTTTGGCTTATGCTTCTTTGCTGTGTAGATATGAACCAAGAATGTTTCATCGGTGGACAGCATGTTTAGTCATGTGCTAGGACTCACTGTGATCATTAATACAGATATGTTTACAGCCAGGTGTAATAAATCTGATATAGCATACTTTGCACTATTTGCCAAGTTTTTTAATTAAGAAGGCTTCAGAGAAAGTAACAAGATATTGGAAGTTTAGCTCAAATTAAAGAGACCCTGTTACCACTTTGTTAACATTAACAACAACTTTCCCATACTGTATGATTATATATACATTTCATGTATTTTAAGAATGTTGCTGACCTGAAAAATCACGTGTTGTGTAGACAAAGTCCTGACACTGCTTCTGTACTCCGCCATCTTGGATGTAATATCAGCAACCCCAGCAGATGCACTCAATGGCACTCTGGAATGAAGATGAAATGTTATATAAATTTGTAAAGGTAAGGGCAGAAAAGCTGAACCAGAAGACACTGTCAGAAGGAGAGGGCAATGTTGTACAAGGCGGGAGAGGGATGTTCTGGGCCAACGTTTTTTAACCAGGGTGCCCTGAGGTTTCTTTAGGGGTGTCTGGCAAAATGCCTAAAAATTTCCAAAAGATTGTATACAAGCCAGCGTGTGACTAAAGCTGCCTTAAAGTTACACTATACCACAGGTTTTCATTGTGCACCATTACAACCTTCTAGCTGCTGGCATCCTAACAATCCATGGCATCACCAATTGATAAGGAGGGTGTCAGTCGCCTGCACAGCATCCTTGTTTGACCCTCTCCTGCCCTTCTCCATCAGCATTGATGGCACCTTAGCTGAGTGATAGAGAAAAACAGAGAGAAGAGAAACATTGGAATACTAGTCAGTACCAGTTTGCAAATGTGTATTTGCTTTGGAAGAATAAATCTGTTGGGTGTCCTTGTCAGTTAAAGCAACGCAGTGTCGTATCGCAAAAAATGGCCTGGTCACTAAGGAGGCAAATCTTCCAGGGCTGAAGTGGTTAACCACTTCTGCTCCGGAAGATTTTACCCCCTTTCTGACCAAGCCATTTTTCACGATACTGCACTGCCTTGCTTAAACCGACGATTGAGCAGTCATGCAACGCTGTACTCAAAGAAAATTGATGTTCTTTTTTTCCCACAAATAAAGCTTTCTATTGGTGGTATTTGAACACCTCTGCGGTTTTAATTTTTTGCATGGATCTCTCAAAACAGATCCACAGTCCCAAGTCATGTTTTGAAACAGACAGCTAAAGTCTGGTAAACTGACACAGTCACAACAGCAGGTAGCATAACAGGGAGAGCTGCCTTAACTAGGGCTTCTAATCTTTACTCTACAGGGTTCTTGAAAATGGGGACATCCTCAACAGGTAAGGTTTTGTTAAAGTAGAACTATAGGAAAAAAGAAATAATTTTGGATAGAGCAAATTAATTTCCCCTGTCAGGTTTTTTTTCCGCTATCTGTGGGAAGATGTGCAAAGATTTTCCTTCACTTTCTGTCCCATAGCCAAACAGGAAGTCAGAGGAAATCCCTGCAAATAAAGAGAATTCCTTGGGGACCCCCAGGTCACCAGAACTAGCGCCCCCTTTGTTAGAATACCCAACTTTATTACTTTTCTGGGGACAAAATTTGGGATTTTCTTTTACTTTCACTTTCAGTGATATGGTAAACAGGACAAATAGAAAGTGAGTAAATCTCCATGTAGCGGATGGTTGCTACTAGTTACTATCATCCACACATATTCGCCCTGCTGCCAGACTTTTATACATTACCCTCTGGTAGACAATGAACAGTCATTTGTGTTGTTTTGTTTTTGTTTATTTGGGGGATATAGCTTGGTTGGGGAAATGGTATGGGATGCCCATAGAACAGGTTACATTTGCCATATTTACTTGAAGAATTTGCTGTAGTGGTTGCGTTTTGCATATTCTGGATAAAGCATTTGAAGAAAAATTATGGACTCTAACCTTGACAGTCTTGAACTCACACTTCTCCTCTGTACAACTCCTGCAGACTGTTACTCCCAGGACTCCTCTCCTCCTGCGCAAACTTCCCTGTCACCGCATTAGTCTTTCCACCCATTATCTTAAACTGCATATGGGATCACTCTGAATAATCCCTGGCTGTTGCTAGACTTGCTGCAGTACCCCTTCTTGATGGCCTAGTTACTTAGCAGCATTAAATGGTTGGTGGACTAATGATCCCAGACAGTCCGTCTTGCACACCCTGTGCCCTCAGGCCACAGCGATTTGACACAAAACACAAAACCCCACAGTCTCTCCTCTGGCCTCGCACCCAGCTCCCTTGGCATGCCTCTTCCAGATATTCACTGTGCCTCACTCATTGAACTTCTCCTGCCCTGAGTCCTTTGTGAAGAATTTACCTGGACCATGCATACCGACTGCTTCTTTAGCCCCTCTGTTCCAGGACACCTCTCTATGGCTGTGTAAGGAGAGGCTCCCTCCCGAGCTCCTCCGCTGAGGCTGCTGCAGTCTAACACTTCATTCTTCATCTCACCCAGCTGAAAACTCCCCTCCAGTGGGCTGGGCCTGATTTTAAGAAGGAGGCCTGCCCCCTGCCAATTCCAGTTGGGGATTGGTCAGGGCTCCTCACATGAACTCCCCGTCACTCAAGTTCCCAGCCCTACCCTTCTTCCACAACATTCTCCCTTGAAGCTGGGGAGGCGCCCAAGAACTAAAAGACAGGTGGTCACACCCACTGCTACAAGAACCCCTCCTTGCCCCCCAGATAAAAAAAAACAGGCCTAGCATGCAGCATAGGCCTGCCTAAATTTACCTGCCTGGCAGCTATCACCCAAAACACCTTACCTGTAACACCTACCTAAGGTAGAGGGTGCTACATACACCCCCACCAATTTACAGCTGGTCCCAGGCTGTGGGAAAAAATGTACATTTTTCAAAAATACCTCCTGGGCCCAGGAGTAAGGGCATCCCATAATACAGGTTGGATGGGGAAGGGAGAAAACTTGGATGGGGCTATGCACAAATAATAATCTGAGGGAAATCATAGATGGACTCTGAGGGACAGGATGAGGCAGCCCTTGCAGTTCGTAGCTACTAAAAGTGTTGCAAGTCTACAAATAAAATAAGACTCTGTGGCTGAGAAGTCCTCTATAGATAAACAGGAGGAGAGGGGTGCACCAAAAGTTGCTAGGGAGGCCTAGACTTCTGGGAGAATGTTCCACCCCCCCCCCCCCAAAAAAGGTTAGTTGAGCCTGAAGTTGCAAGGCCTGCTGAACCATCCTCCTTGCTCCTTTGATTGACTATGTGTAGTGAGGTATATTCCACAAGGAGTACTTGCAATCCTTCTGTGTCAAGTCACTGTATGCAGAGGGACAGTATGTCAAAGCATTACTGTGCTAACAACAACTAGTAAGGTATGGGGCATGGGAGCAGCTGGTTCGTATACATGAATCATCAAAATGATGTGTGTAGTGTACTTCATGATGCCTATAGCTACAGAGGTAAATGAGGACTTGTTTTAAAGTGCTTTTACTGCTTGTTCAGAATATGTTAATATTTTAGTGTACATAGTCTGGGCACAGGTTCACTTTAAAAGCCCAGAGGGCATCCTGGGGTTGACTCCTCCCGGCAGCCCTTTAAGTGGGCTTTTGTATGATGTGACAGTTGTAACTGACTCTCACAGCATCCATATGATCAGAAGCTTGTCTCGCTGGCTCCAAATCAAAAGCCTTGACTGAGAGCTGTTGGTGATAGATCAGTCAGACTGCTGGGAGCGCACAGTGAGGGCACTCTCGGCACATAACCCCTTGTCACCGTAGATCAGGAGTGCCCAACCTTTCGAAGAGCGAGGGACACTTAAGCGACTTGGTAACCGGTCGCGGGCCACAATGAGTGAAGCGGGTGGGTGGCAGCCCACTCTACTTTATAGAGCCCACTCTACTCTTTTTTATCGGATTGGAGGTAGGCATTTGTAAACGGACACAAGTCCATTTACATCTACCAGTCCTTAGAGGTGAATAAAGGCTCTGATTGGGTCGGACTGACCATGTGAAAGGGGCCTAAGGCTGCTTTCACACTGATGCACGGTTTCTCATATATATATATAAATATATATATACACACACACACACACACTGTGATTTTTGTAATAAACCTTTAATAACAGTATTCTATTCCATCCCAGAGCAGGAGGTTGCGGGCCACATTAGAGGGCTCCGCAGGCCACATGTGGCCCCCGGGCCACTGGTTGGGCACCCCTGCCGTAGATGCATATGTGCAGAAGCTGGGAGTTATAACCCACTATTCTTGATGCTGCATATATATGTTACACAGTCAGAAAGAGGTCAATATAGTTATCCTTTAGCTACATTCGTTTTATGTTTTTCCCAATTAAGGTTTCCATATTTGGCCTATACTTATTACATTGTTTTAATTAATAACCATTTCATCAGATAATCCTGTTATTGCTACAAAGATAACCATTTTAGCTACAGAGTTTTTGAGCACATGCATGTTTTAGTTGAAAAGCTTTAAAAAAAAAAACATTGTATGGTGTTAGTTTGGCTGCTCTTATGCTGTGCAAGAGCAAATCGAAGGTGTAGCTATAATTAGGCTTTTGCTGAAGGCAATGTACTGTGTTGAAAAGTCTTTGTAAGAAAAACAGCCTTGATTTATTGACAGAACTGAAGAAAACTGAGGAGAAATAGCTCAGTTGCAGAGCAGACAAATAGGTATTTTCAACGTTTTACAGTTACCAGACAAAATAAGCAAAGTTGAGACAGTTTACACCAGAAAACACAACAAGAAGTGTATATAATTATGAAGACTTTTCTGTAAGCTTCACAGAGCTAAACTTGGAAATTTGCCCTAGTAATCATTAACATTAATTGCAGAGGTGAAATGAGAAAAGGAAATTTTGTTAAAGGCTGTCTGTTAATTTAAATAGCAAAACTGACAAACAGCCCATTGCATGGTGGATATGAATGATGACCTGTTTTACCACACATTAGATTTGTAGTAAACATTTTCACACTTTCACCTTTATAATTTCTCATTTACGTCTCTCTTTCTTTGGAATTCTCATTTGTGTGCTGTTTGGCATTCATCAACCCTTCAAACACACCCTTAAGACTAGAACACATGGGCTGAATGGTGGCCGGCATCAGCCGGTTCAATAGAACCTAGCCGACATTCGGCCCCTGTGTACGGCAGCCAGTCCGACAGTAGCCAACTGTTCGAAGGCGGGGGAGCCATCCCACTGTCAGAACACAACAGCTCAGCAGGGGAAATCACTGTACTAACATTGCATAGTGAGTACACCAGTTCCGAACCTGAGCAGTCAGTTTTTTGTTCAAACCGCTGGGTTGACCGAAAAAATATATATTGTGTGCGAGGATTTAAAACCCATCTTCAAGTATGTAAATAATACAGCCTGGTACACAGATACTCTTTTTAGTCAATAATTCACTGCTGTTTAATACTATCTACAATGGCTAATGAATTGCACACTGTCATGATTAGAGTAGTTGTCCTTTAAAGCCCACCGTCCACCTTTCAGTATAAGCTAAATAATTCAGTCCCACTCTAGAGATCTTCACTGTGAAGTCCTGTCCAATGTCAGCCTATAACAAAACAATCCTTTCTGGGCCCTGCACTTCAAGCACCGTGTCCTTCTATGTTCATTCATATAGCTGGTCCATACTCATCTGGGTGGCTTTGGGCTGCTATGAAAATTGACTAGCCATAGGAATAAATAAGACTATGATGTAGGGTCCAAATGGGATTTATTCCATGTGAAGGATGCACCATCAGGCAGAGCCACACAGTGAGGATCTCTGGAGTGGGGCTAAAAGGTAAGTACATAGCAATGTTGGTTGCACTGAGGAAGAGGGGGAAGCATTAAGGTGGCCCTAAACAGTCGATTAAATACAAGCAATGCTTCTAATTTTTCAATTCACACAGAGGAATCAGACAGTTTATGATCACCTAGGCAACAAAATTAAGAGACTCCATCCGCTTTAGAGTTGTTGTTTATTGCACTGGAAGATTTTCCAACCTAAGGAACAAAGGAAGAGATCAAAGTACAGTGTGTTAGCATCAAGTGAAGATGGTTCAGGTGTTCTGTCAAGAAGATATCTACTTTATGTATCTGTCTAACCAATAGCAAAAACCCTTAATAAACACCTTGTTATACGGAAAATATCCACATGTCTAAAGCCTGTTTTACATTTGCCCTCACCTCTTATTTTTTCCTTTATTCCTCTGAAAATTGCTATGTGTTTGGGCACCATTATTACTCAGTATACTATTCTACAAATACAGTAAATGTACAAGCACTAATCAAGCTAGATCATACTGGCAGCGGTATGTGTCAATGAAAGTCAACCGACTGGAGACTGTTCAGAAAGTTGCTCCATCATCTGCAGCTGTAAGGCCTATTTTCGTCTGATTTTCTGATCATGTGTACTAGGCCCTCTAAGACTCACAATTACTTAAGGAAATGATTGGCCGCTAATTACTATGTGCTAATCGTTTTAGGACCATGCCCTTACCCCTTTTCTGGTAACGTTACTTCAAGCAATAAATCTAAAAAATACATCCCCTAGACCAGCCTTGGCACCCCAGATGTTTTGGAACTACATTTTCCATGATGCTCATGTACTCTGCAGTCTAGCCGAGTATCATGGGAAATGTAGTTCCAAAACATCTGTGGTGCCAAGGTTGGCCATCACTGCCCTAGACTATGTTATTGGAAACTGTGTGAATGGACAGGTGCTTGCAGTGATGAGCAGCCTTTGTACTATTAGGGAAGAACCGGTGGCACCTACGGGGAGGGGGGGTACCGCTACATTAGTAATAAGAAGGAGGTAAACTGCGTATATTCCTATTTTACTAATGCTCCTTTAATCCAAATGTCCTCCAAACTTTGTCTGCTTCTTCTCTTTCTCATCCTTCATATTAATTGTGCTCCTTGACCAGCTACTGTAGACCCCTTGGACTACTCTTCTGCAGGGATTAAAGACACCAAATGACCAGGTAAATACAACAAATACACTTATATACTAAGATTTTCTTTAAATAAACCACAGAAACTTCCACATCAGCCACTCCGTGTGGATGTCTGGGGCTCCATAAGGTCTGAATTTTTCTATAACTAGTATGAAAATCCAAAGTAAGGCAAAGAAAATCATGCAGACAATTTTTCCAATTATGTCCCATAAGGGGCAGAAAAAATCCTTCCTGGCCACAAATATGGTGATCAGATAACACACTGGATTTTAATATATAATATTTCTGCCTTTTTCTGTTTAGAAAATTGGATCTTCCTCTGATTCTGTGTATTTGTCCTTCTTACTTCACTCTTTCCCGATGTTGTATTTTGTTTCTTTGTACATAGGAAGCAAAATACGAAGAAAACACAGAAGAATTGGAGAACACAGACAAGGTACTGTCAGGTTTCAATGGTAGGGAGCCCTTGTAGATTGCCAACTTGGGCTTCTCCAGGGCACGGAGTCCAAACTCCAGTCTGCTTTTTCACTAGAGCCCCTGATGATGGAGATGGACTTACAGCAAGCTGGAACCAGCTCGCGGCCCCCAGGTAGGAGTGAGGTAAGGGAAGGACAAGTGAGAGAAAAGAAAAGAGAAAAGGAAAGATAAAAAGGCAAAAAGATGAGGAGAAGAAGAGAAAGTAGACCCTGAGCTTATAGTTTGTATAAACAGCATTACGGTATGAGATACTGCTATATAACCTTATCTCATCTAGCTACACATAGTATATACAATAAAACCTGCCTACTAAATCACTTATTACACTAACTTTGATTTAAAAAAAATACAGTTGTTTTTGCTTGTTACATTCAGACCAAGGGGAAGCAAAATGTGATTACACTTAGGCCCCATACTCACGACCAAACATGTCTGCTGAAACTGGCCCGCAGGCCAGTTTCAGCAGACATGTTTGGTCGTGTGTGGGCGCGAGCGGGCCGAATTCCAGCAAACATTTGCCCGCCGGGCCTTTTCCCAGCAGACAAATATTCCTGGACTTGTTTTAAAACAGCCCGCTGGAATTCAGCCCGCTCGGACATGTACGGTCGTCAGTACAGACCTACCGTACATGTCCAGGCGCCCGCCGTCCCTCGCATGCGTCGAATGACTTTGACGCATGCGTGGAAGCATTTTAAAGGCGGGCCGCCCACGTCGCCGCGTCATTGTCGCGGCGACACCGCGTCATCGACGCGGCGACACCGCGGACACGCCCCGCGTATTGTTTACGCGCGGACTTCTGTACGATGGTGTGTACAACCATCGTACAGAAGCCCTCTGGCAGACATGTATGGTGAAAACGGTCCGACGGACCGCTTTCACCATACATGTTTGTCCGTGTGTACCCGGCCTTAGACTAATGTTCTTCTGAATGTATATAACATTTACATGGGTAATTTAATTTTTTGCAGATGTATATTCTCTTGCTTGAAATAAGCTTGAACTTTTCATCTTAAAGTATGGAAAGGCGCCACCATTCTGACTGCAAAAAAGCTACAAGCGTGTAAATAGACAACCAACTACAACTTACCTAACAAGACCAGTGGCAATGCTCCATGGCATTAATACACAGGTTAATTTATTGATTCGGGAAATCACATCCGCTTTTATCCTGTAAGATCTATGAACTAAAATCTAAAATCTAAAAGTAACCAAAATACCTTTAAAAATAGTAAGGATACCAATGTATTTATTTTTCCAGACTGCATACAGGAAATAAAAGATGTGGTGGAAAATGCCTCTAGGATATTCTGGTAAGGGTAATCCTTATATACATTTATAAACATTTGAGATTCTGTTTATTTTCTTCGGAACACTAGTTTTATATTTATGTCTATATGAATTAGGCTGAACATGCTTTTTATCAGAACAGGACATAGTACCAATAATTTCTGTATGAAATGCACTATATACAGGCACCTTAAAGAAGAACTAAAGAATAGCTAATAAACATTTCTGGCTTCTAGTCACTATAGCAGGGGTCTTAAACTGGCGGCCCTCCGGCTGTTGCAAAACTACAAGTCCCATAAGGCATTGCAAGGCTGACAGGGACAAACATGACTCCCACAGGCAGAGGCATAATGGGACTTATAGTTTCGCAACAGCTAGAGGGCCGCCAGTTTGAGACCCCTGCACTATAGTTTCAATGTAAGAATAGAAAATCTGAAGCTGTAAAAACCGACTCATCATACTGTAGGTACTTGAAACGTGCAAGTATGAATCAAGGTGAACTGGACAGTGAAGATGGAAATGTATTATTTAACCTTTAATGGCTTAGAGTTCTGCAACCGTAAAGCTTCAGGCACAACAACAACAAATGGGGAGGGGACACACCAAAAATGAAACCTTAACCTTAGGGGGTAGAATGAAAGTGTGCACTACTTACCTGACTCCCTGCTCCAGCAGAATCTAGCGCTGCTATCTTCACTGTGTTGCTCCAGCCTGTGGGTGGAGCCTTGGCTCTTAACCCCGCACTGTACACATTGGAGACAGGAGTGTAATGACAATCAGAAGCACGTGCACAGGAGGATATACTATTCTAGTCATAGAAAAATAAGAATGAGCAAAACCATTAACGTTGGGTATAATCTCTTATTTCAGTGCAAAATAACATGCACATACAGTACAGGGAGGTGTGATTTATTAAAGAAATAACCAAACAAATGAATACATGACCACTGAGAGAAAATGTAAATTACCACATTAATAGGACAAGTAAGGCCCAAAAGTGCCCAAACCCAGGCTAAGATTGACAACAAACAAGATATGCTGCTTGTGACCGGAGTGCTAAAGTAGAAATAAAGATGGAAGGAAATATTGTTGACGATACGACAATGGAAACAGAAAATAATCAGGAGTAAGACTAATCAGATTCTGTGATTACAATGAACTCTTCAAGAAAGCAAACTATGTCTATACATCATCAAATGAACTTTATGGAAATCAAATAGACTCTCTATGCCAGATGATAATAGGGCAAAGACATGTCCTGGAATGGACTGGGGAAGAAATCATAAACTGTTAATAAGTACATTTTAAGTGAACTTGATAAGGAACAATAAAACTATCAGTATTCCAAGATAAAACCTAGAGAATATATACACTATCTCAAAAACAGATTTTAGATGTGAAAATAGATAATCAGATGAACTGTGGATGGCATTCAAAATTATCAACGATGAGTAGTTTAAAGACCAATATTACAAGAACACTAAGAAAATTTGGCCTCAAGAATGGATGCTCAGAGATATCCACGGAGAAATCATCATCTACTAAACTGAGATAGGCTAAATGTTTACTTTGTAACAAATTACATCTGAACAAAATGAAAGAAAATTCCCAGCTCAACTTTCAGCCAGCCTGCAACCAACCGAATTATCCTATCTAACAGTTTGCTTTAAAAACAGGGGTTTTGTTAGCACACATTTGCAAATATATGCAACAAGGCACCCTACTATTATCCATAGTCCTAACTCTATAAAGTTTTGAGAGCCTCCATAGTAGAAGCACATGCATTATAATGGATAGGCAGAGGGCAGGTGAGCCTGGAAGGAATCTACCCCTCCTTAAAAAGGCACAGGGGCACACTGGACACCCATTATAATGCATGTGCTTCTACTAGGGATGAGCCAAACATCCCCGGTTCGGTTTGCACCAGAACATGCGAACAGGCAAAAAATGTGTTCGAACACGCGAACACCATTAAACTCTATTGTACACAGACATGAAAAATCAAAAGTGCTCATTTATAAGGTCAATATGCAAGTTATTGTCATAAAAAGTGTTTGGGGACCTG
Organism: Rana temporaria; assembly: GCF_905171775.1. NCBI lineage: Eukaryota > Metazoa > Chordata > Amphibia > Anura > Ranidae > Rana > Rana temporaria. The sequence continues at coordinate 103,601,230 of NC_053492.1, forward strand.
CCCCAGGGGACATGTATCAATGCAAAAAAAATTGTTAAAAACTGCAGTTTTTTCAGGAGCAGTGATTCTAATAATGCTTAAAGTGAAACAATAAAAGTGAAATATTCCTTAAAATTTCGTAAAGTAGCACATGTTTCCCGTGTTTAGAACTGTCCCTGCACAAACTTTAATTTCTAAAAGGAAAAAGTCATTTAAAACTACTTGCAATACAGGTCAAAGTCATTGAAAAAAATGGCAGGGGGTTACCCAATGATGTGGACGGGTGACCCCGCCCCCTCTTACGCATCATGGGGGTTTCGTTCCTTGCTGTAGAATGAGTGGAGACTGCAGCGTCGCTGGAGAATGGGACCCGGGTCCCCAAACACTTTTTATGACAATAACTTGCATATTAACCTTTCAAATAAAAAATTTAGATTTCTCCTACAGACTTTTAACGGTGTCCCGCCACTTTTTGAATTTGCCGCGAACACCCCATGTTCTCATGTTCGACTCGAACATAAAGCTCATCCCTAGCGTCTACTATGGAGGCTCTGAAAAATGTATAGAGTTAAGACTGCGGATAATTATAAGGGGCCTTGTCGCGGCTTTCGCAGCTTAACCACTTCCATACAGGGCAGTTATACACCCATCCATACCAGGCCTATTCTGGCACTTCTCTCCTACATGTACAAATCATATTTTTTTGCTAGAAAATTACACAGAACCCCCAAACATTATATATGTTTTTTTAGCAGACACCCTAGGGAATAAAACGACGGTAATAGAAGAAGGAAAATCACCGCTCAAGGTGGGTCTGCTATAGGGTCATACACAGGTGTAGGATTCCAAGGGTGCTGGCAGTGCACTAGGCAAGCATGGGCGTAAAATGAAGGATGGATGGCCGCACTCCAAACCAAACAGGTTGTCTTTATTTAAACGAACAGCAAAACATACCAGATCACAGCAACAGAAACAGGAGGATAACCGACGTTTCGCACTGACTTAGTGCTTATTCATGGCCATGAATAAGCACTAAGTCAGTGCGAAACGTCGGTTATCCTCCTGTTTCTGTTGCTGTGATCTGGTATGTTTTGCTGTTCGTTTAAATAAAGACAACCTGTTTGGTTTGGAGTGCGGCCATCCATCCTTCATTTTACGCCCAATAAAACGACGGTCATTGAAACGTTTTATCTTGCACGCCATTTGCACAATAATTTTTCAAACGCCTTTTTTTTGGAAAAAAATTGTTTCATGAATTAAAAAAAATAACAAAACAGTAAAGTTAGCCCAATTTTTTTGTAAAATATGAAAGATGATGTTACACCGAGTAAATAGATACCTAACATGTCACGCTTTAAAATTGCGCACACTCATGGAATGGCGCCAAACTTCGGTACTTAAAAATCTCCATAGGCAACGCTTTGAATTTTTTTACAGGTTACCAGTTTAGATTTACAGAGGAGATCTAGTGCTAGAATTGTTGCTCGCACTCTAACGCACGCGGCGATACCTCACATATGTGGTTTTAATGGTGTTTACATATGTCGGCGGGACTTGCGTGTGCGTTCGCTTCTGCGCGCGAGCTACTGGGGACAGGGGCGTTAAAAAAAAAAAAAATTTTTTTTTTTTTTTTTACATATTTATTTATTTTTTTACACTTTTTTTTTTTATTTTATTTTTTTTATTATCACTTTTATTCCTATTACAAGGAATGTAAACATCCCTTGTAATAGGAATGTGTGTGACAGGTACTCTTTATGGAGAGATGCAGGGTCAATAAGACCCCACATCTCTCCTCCAGGCTGGAAAGCATGAAATCGGTGAAAAAAAAATCACCGATCTCATGCTTGTGGTTGCTTAGCAGCCGCAATTGCGGCTTTGTTTACTTACGGGGACCCGGGCGTGACGTCATCACATCGCGCCCGGGTCCTCCGACGGTCATAGAGATGACTGGTGACCATCTGGTCACCAGTCATCTCTATGCTTCCTGCCAGCGCCGGACGATTCGTTCTCCGGGCCTCCGATGGCACGGGAGAGCCCGGAGAAGCACCGGATGGCGGCGGGAGGGGGGGGATGTCCCCTCCCGCCGCCTGTAAGAACGATCTAGCGGCGGAATCGCCGCTATGATCGTTCTTACGTTGTGCAGAATCGCCGGCAGGAGAGAAGGATATCTGAATGATGCCTCTCGCTGCAGGCATCATTCAGATATCCACCCGGAAAGCCCAGGACGTCATATGATGTCCTCCTGGATCGAGGAGGAGTTCCTGCCGCCGTCATTTCACAATGACACGGTAAGGAAGTGGTTAAGCATGTTTAATCAAAGATGGGGGGGACATCAATAATCACACTTTTTCTGAAACTAGCTATGTAGAAGAGTCCTCAGTGATGGAAGATGAAATAGTAATTAATAACATTGCATAAGAATGTCAACTTATATCTAATGCTGGAAAAACACTTAATGGTTAAAAGAGCAGTTAATATTTCAATATCAAAAGAAAGAAGACCTGGAAAACTATACTAGCTATTCAACAACTTCCACCACACACCAGCAAAATTATGCTAAGTATTGAATGTGGACTAGAACCGTATATTGAAGAAGAGGTATCAGAAGTACAAGGCATTTTTACAGATACGTTGTAAATAGTTGAAAAAGCCAAGAAATTCAAGAAGGAAGTCAACATATGCTTCATTGATTAAAGCAAAGCATTCAACTGTATAGACCAGGGATCCTCAAACTATGGCCCTCCAGCTGTTGCGGAACTACACATCCCATGAGGCATTGTAAAACTCTGACATTCATAGACATGACTAGGCATGATGGGAATTGTAGTTCCTGAACAACTGGAGGGCCATAGTTTGAAGACCCCTGGTATAGACTGTGTGAATTATGGAAGAGAATTTACCTGAATACTGGTCTTATGAAGAACTTCTGCACTGATCAACAAAGCTAAACTCATCACAGAAAATGGAAACACAATCTGGTTCTGCTATGACAAAGGAGATCGACAGGGCTAAAATACATCCATCATACTTATTTAACATGAATGCTGAACTTATAATTTAAAAAAGGACTGAATGAAGATGATAGAGGTTTAAAGTTTGGTGGTAAAAAGACAAAAGGGAAAAGGTCTGATGTCATCCTCTAAACCATCTCCATCCCGATATATGCACCGAAATATAGGAAATCGCCCCAGGACTTTAAATGAGGTGAATGCAGTTAGCCAACAATTAACAGTAAATGCAATCTCAAAATGTATTAAAATTGTCATGCAAACATAAACATCGAATCATAGACATGCCACTGAAATGATACATACAGTAAAAAATGTCATTACACGTATCATGGTATAAAATGTAAATTTCAAAGAACACAGACATGAAAAGTATCCCAACGCGTTTTGCAAGACCATGCTCACTTCATCAGGAGTAGATGCGTGTGTAGTACATCTTTAGAGGGCATAATGAACCAAATAATATCAACACAGAGATGGTATTGTGACAATTAGTCAAGAGGGTCCAAAACACATGGCTCTTTACTCACCAAAGGCTGGATCAGACTACAAAATGCTGAATACCCAGTAATGAACGTCTGGCTTGAGAGCTAAGGAGGCAGAGGAAAAACCAACCCAAAAGAGCACAAATGGAGGGGCAGACATGGCCCGGATGGGGGTGTGTGTCACCAAAGATCTCCCAGTATCCATTAATAATGTCAACTGAAACATAAATGCATATGTATCAATAAATGCTGTCCTAACAGCATAAAAGTAGTATATGATATAAGTATGTTTCTTTATCGTACACTACGGGACACAGTCTTTACATAATGGGTTATATGCTCACCAGAGGTGATTGGACACTGGCACAACCAATCAGAGTCAGTTCCCCTCCATATAGCCCCACCCATCCGGGAAGTACCTCAGTTTTTTCGCCAGTGTCTAAGGTGTAGGACGTGTGGATAAGTGCTAAGGAAGCTCTGCTAGATAGACCCTTTCGGGGCTAAGGAGCTATGCCTTTTTTGGATCCATCCAGGAGGCTATGAAGCTATGCCAAAACTGGAATGGATCTGGGCCTCCTGCAAAGAGGTGTCGCTTGTAAAGTCTCTCTTCGGAGGACTGGGCTCTGGTGTCCGACACTTTCTGTATTAAGACTTAAAGTCCTGGTCAGAATCTTTTACAAGGCCCAGGGGGAAGTCTTCTTTAAATAGGAAACTCGTATCCCTGAAGGTTGGTACACAAAGCCCGCCAAGAGGGGTGAAGATTGGTACTGTCTGAAAATATTTCAGCAGAAAAACCTGCGGCGGGGATTAAGGTAAGTGAAAAAGGAGCCTAAGGCCCAGATTCACAAAGCACTTATGCTGACGTATAACACGTTACGCCGACGTAAGTGCAAATGTGCGCCGGTGTATGTGTGCGCCAGACCCACAAACTAATATGCGCCTAAAAACAGGCTACACCCCGCCGATGTAGCTTGCACACACCGGCGTAGGGTGGGCACACATTTAGGCTGGACGCATGGGGCTGCTCCCATTGATTAGCCATTCAAACATGCAAATGAGGAAAATACAGTGATTCATGAACGTGCGTGTGCCCGGCGCATGCTACGCGAGATGCGCGTAAGGCCGGGTACACACGGGCAAACATGTACGATGAAACCGGTCCGTCGGACCGTTTTCACCGTACATGTCTGCCCGGGGACTTCTGTACGATGGCTGTACTAACCATCGTACAGAAGTCCGCGCGTAAACAATACGTGGGGGCGTGTCCACGCCGTCGCCGCGACGATGACGCGGCGACGTGGGCGGGCCTGCCTTTTAAATGCTTCCACGCATGCGTCAAAGTCATTCGACGCATGCGAGGGACGGCGGGCGCTCGGACATGTACGGTAGGTCTGTACAGACGACCATACATGTCCGAGCGGGCAGGATTCCAGCGGACGGTTTTAAAACAAGTCCAGGAATATTTGCCAGCTGGGAAATGCCCGGCGGGCAAATGTTTGCTGGAATTCGGCCCGCTCGCGCCTACACACGACCAAACATGTATGCTGAAACTGGTCCGCGGACCAGTTTCAGCATACATGTTTGGTCGTGTGTATGGGGCCTAAGTTGTACGTCCGGCGTAAAGTTATTCCCCATAAAGGAGGTGCAACCCAGCAACAGACATGCACAGGTCTGCACCAGGGAACACAAGCCGGCGTATTGTACGTTGGACGTGTGTCTGGCTGGGCGTACGTTATGTTCACAGCATACGCAGTGATCTGGTGTAGCTTAGGCAGTTGTGCCGGCATGGTTGTGAGCAGGCGCATGGGGGTGCTGTGCTTGCGTCTAAGGTAGCTGTCTGGCGCTCGTCCCATCATTTGCATGGGGTCACGCCTCATTTGCGGGGGGGTTACGGCTCATTTGCATGGGTTCACGCCCACTTCAACCTACGCCGGCATGCGACTTCAAAACCCACACCACACTGGCGCAGCGTTGGGAGCACTGGCTTGCTGAATGCAATGCTTACCTCTCTGCGCTGCGTTGGTGTAGCGTACAGTGCTTGCTCTACAGCGGCATAATGTGCGCCTTGATCTCGGTGAATCTGGGCCTATGGATTTATCTGAAGGACCTTTTTCAAAATGTTGAGGGGTGTCTTCTCAAAATTGCCCACTAGAGGGAGTAAAGAGTTGAGTTTTGTCTCACCTCATTCAGAAGAGTGTCAGATCTGTTGGACAAGCACACTTCCTCCACCGCAGAGCTCTGCTGAACACGGCCACCGCTGCTCTCCTCTGTAATGGCAATTGTAAACGGGAGTGAACCACAACTGCGGATAGCAAGGATTTATGTGAGATTTCAGTACTGAGCCCCAGGCGTCACTCCACACAAACAGGAGTTTGGGGGTTCTCTACATCCACTCTCTCTCACATAAAGGAATGCGTTGAGCTTCTAGGGGTGGACGTATTACAACATGAGACCAACCCCTAGCGTTTAAAAGTATGTAATACACGTGAAGATTCCAATGCACTTCTGAATGCAAGCGACTATCAGTACGGGGAACGGGATTTTGGGGGCTCCCTACATTATATCACTTCAACATAAAGGAGTACATTAGGCCACTAAGGGAATAGGTATGGAATACCTTCAACCCTTAGCATAGAAAAGTTTAGAGCGAACATGTTCAGTAACTTAGGGCATTGGCCCTTTAACAAGTAAGAACTTATGTCAAGCACGTAGTAAATAGGAATACTGTAGGAACTAGCAATTACATAAGAGAGACATATATAGCTCAGCTTATTTGAGAGTATATGTTCCTTTAAGATCTTGCACAGCAAACAGCCAAAACACAACAGACAGTCCCAAGTAGTATGATGATAGAAAATAAGCCAGCGTTAAGTATAAGACTTGTATAACAGCAATATGTGTAGCAGATCTTCTTAAGTTTGGGATTCTTCTATGGAGGGTCTCCTGGACATGTGCGTACTGGTGTGTCTAGATGACATAAAAAATGGCTCAGTTGAACTTTTGCAACATCGGAAATATGTTGGATGACTACTTGCAAGACTCAGAGCTCATTTCCTCTACGCCAAGCTCCAGAGATTGTGTCTTTGAACAGACCATTATTTTTTTCTGTGCCTTTGTCATTTTTCAAAAGGCAATATAGACTTTTTTTGGGGTTCGCTAAATGTTTTACAGAAAGTATATAAAAAAAATATTACTCGTGAAAACCCTACCCCCAGGCCCAGAAGAACAAGAAGCAGTGGGGTTCAAGGGCTAACAAGCAAAACCCCAAAGCCTCTGCAGCCCAAAGCCAGGTATTCTTACCAGAATCAAATCAAGTCACTAAGGGACCTGATCCACGTAGTCAAGGCAAAGAAGAGACCTTCAATCTGCCTTTGCATGCGACTGTTAGGCAAGATGGTAGCCTCTTTCGAGGCTGTCCCTTATGCCCAGTTTCATTCGAGACTATTTCAGGGTAGCATTCTAGCCGCCTGGAACAGGAAGATCCAAGCTCTGGATCTACCCATGCGCCTGTCCTCACAGGTGCGCCAAAGCTTCAGTTGGTGGTTACAAACCAACAACTTACGGAAAGGAACATCCTTTCTCCCAGTCACCTGGAAGGTGATATCTACAGATGCCAGCCTAAGGGGCTGGGGAGCTGTGTTGGAGGAAGCCTCAGCCCAGGGGACCTGGGCCAAAACCGAGAGAAGTCTGCCCATCAACATACTCGAGTTACGGGCAGTATACTTAGCCCTCAAGACCTGGACAAGTAGGTTAGATGGTCACCCGGTTCGGATTCAATCTGACAATGCTACAGCAGTAGCTTATATCAATCACCAAGGAGGTACCCAAAGTCAAGGCCCAGAAGGAGGTGAATCGTATCTTGAGATGGGCAGAAGAACATGTTCCTTGTCTTTCTGCAATCTTCGTTCCAAGGGTAGAAAACTGGCAAGCAGACTACTTGAGTCGCCAGCAACTTTGTCCAGGAGAGTGGTCTCTCCCCCCCGAGATCTTTCAGGCCATATGCCAGAGATGGGGAACCCCGGATGTAGACCTGTTAGCCTCCAGGTTCAACAGGAAATTTGGACAACTTCGTGTCCAGGACAAGAGATCCTCTGGCCTGTGGATCAGATGCACTAGTGGTTCCATGGAATCAGTTTTCACTGATCTATGCATTCCCTCTGATCGCCCATCTACAGAGGCTACTCTGCAGGATCAAAAAGGAAACGATTCCTGTAATCTTAGTGGCCCCAGATTGGCCCACCTTGGAAACTTCTGCTTCGCCGCGACCTGCTGTCGCAAGGTCCAGTGTTCCATCCTTCCTTACAAATGCTAAGTTTGACGGTTTGGCTATTGAGACCCACATTCTGAAAAGGAGAGGGATCTCAGGTCCAGTGCTTTCTACACTTATTAATGCCAGAAAGCCAGCCTCCAGACTTATTTACTATAGAGTCTGGAAAGCATAGGTTTCATGGTGTGAAGCCAACAAATTAAATCCTCAAAGATATGACATAAGCAGAATTCTTGCCTTTTGCCAGCTAGGAGTGGATATGAAATTAGACCTTAGTACCATTAAGGGTCAAATATCAACTCTATCAGTCTTCTTTCAAGGACCACTGGCATCTAATTCCCTAGTGCAGGCTTTCATTCAGGGGTTACTGCAGATCAATCCGCCATTCAAGTCTCCCTTGTGCCTATGGGATCTGAATCTAGTGTTATCAGTGTTGCAGAAGCAACCTTTTGAACCTATTTGCCACATCCCGCTGAATCTTTTAAGCAGGAAGTTGGCATTTCTGATTGCTATCTCTTCAGCTAGAAGAGTATCGGAATTAGCAGCTCTTTCTTGCAAAGAGGCTTATCTAGTTTGTCATAAAGACAAAATTGTACTACGACCCCATCCTGCCTTTTTACCTAAGGTGGTGTCGGCTTTTCATTTAAATCAGGACATTGTCCTGCCTTCTTTTTTCCGGATCCACAGTAGCGGAGGAAAAATTATTACACTCTCTAGATCTCGTGAGAGCAGTAAAGGTGTATCTGCAGACAACCGCTCAGATACACAAAACAAATATTTTGTTTATTTTTCTGGATTGTCCCAAGAAGGGACAAGCGGTGTCAAGATCCACTATCTCCAGGTGGATTCATCAGACAATTTTTTAAGCCTATGGTTTAAAGAATAGGATTTCTCCCTTTTCTGTTAGGGCGCACCCAACCAGGGCGATAAGTGCTTCATGGGCAGTGCACCACCAGGCTTCGGTGACTCAGATCTGCAAAGCTGCAACTTGGTCCTCAGTCCACACATTTTCCAAATTGTATCAAGTGGACGTAAGAGGACAGGAGGATGCCGCCTTCGGGCGAAGTGTACTGCAGGCAGCGGTATAGAGCTTCTGGTCCCGGGCGGCCTGCTTGATCTGTGTCTCCCCCCTTCATATGGAGCGTTGCTCTGGGATGTCCCATTATGTAAAGACTTAGGCCGCGTACACACCATTTTCATCGGTCCAAACCGATCGTGTGTGGGCGCCATCGGTTATTTAACCATCAGTTAAAAAAAAGCCAACTTGTTTTAAATTTAACCGATGGATTCCTAACCGATGAGAAAAAAATGATCGTTAGTAGGCACAACCATCGGTTAAAAATCCACGCATGCTCAGAATCAAGTCCACGCATGCTTAGAAGCATTGAACTTCGTTTTTTTCAGCACGTCGTTGTGTTTTACGTCACCGCGTTCTGACACGATCGTTTTTTTAACCAATGGTGTGTAAGCATGATGGACCATCAGTCAGCTTCATCGGTTAACCGACGAAAACGGTCCATCGGTCTGTTCTCATCGGATGGACCGATCATGTGTACAGGGCTTTAGTCTCTGTGTCCCGTGGTGTACGATAAAGAAAACATGATTTTTAGACAGTTTACTGTACCTGTAAAATTATTTTCTTGGAGTACACCACGGGACACAGAGGTCCCCCCTTCTTATGGGCAACCTTATTGCTTTGCTACAAAACTGGGGTACTTCCCGGATGGGAGGGGCTATATGGAGGGGAACTGACTCTGATTGGTTGTGCCAGTGTCCAATCACCTCTGGTGAGCATATAACCCATTATGTAAAGACTTATGCCGTGTACAGACGATCGTTTTTCGGGTTGTAAAAAACTAAGTTTTTCAGGCTATCAGGGATCGTACTTACCGAGGCCAAGATGCTGTGGATGGCTCACCTTTGTGAACCGGCACGGACCGCCCTCTGGTGGTGGGAACAGAGGGGGGAAAGCGCCAGGAGGCACCGGTACCGGAAGCGGTGTAACTGGGTTAAAGTGCAGGTACGGGTGGACAGAGGAA